>NC_073313.1:51417260-51464760 GCF_027595985.1 Sorex araneus | reverse complement strand
AAGAAGTAGAGAGCCTGCTCTGCGGCCCTGAGCACCCCGGGCTTCCCTCCCCTCCGGACTGCCGGCCGAGTGGCCGGCACGCCACCCCCAGCACGTTGACCGCTGTTGGGTTGTGGGAAGGGGGCGTGGCCTAACCGCCAGGGGCGTGGCCTAAGAAAAGTGGGCGTGGCCTCATTGCCGGTCGGCCGCCGCTAATGCGGCGGCAGGTACTTTCCTCAACATCCTACCCAAGACTAACATCCTAGCTATTCGCAAGCAGTAGGACAATAATGCACAAGACCTCACATAAGGGTTGAAGGAAACATCTCAGTAGATCAGGTTCTACAAACGGCAAGTTAAAAGGTAACCACTATTAACTGAGCCTATCCACAATCCTTTTTCACAGCAAAAGGAGACAGGCATACTCATCTTCAAGGGCCCTCTTTCATATCACCACAAACAACATGAAGAAACAACGAAAATCCCCATTGCAACCAGAGGATGATCAAAAAAGTCCGGAAACCTCAATGGGCGCTTCCTACAAACTTGACCTCTCTGAGAAAGAATTCAGACTTGAAATCCTCAACATGTTCAATGAACTCAATTCAAAGATGGACAACTTCAAGGAAGACCTGACGGAAACAATACAACAGACAGCCGACAAAATACGGGAAGAAATGAGAGCAGAAATAAAAAACCTTCAAAAAGAAATGAAAGATTCTGTACATGAAATCAAAAACTCTCTGGCTGCCCTCAACAATAGGATGACTGCAGCTGAAGACAGAATCAGTATGCTTGAAGATGAGCTGCAAGAGGCCTACAGGCAACAACAAACCATGGCAAGAGACCTCAAAATAGCTCTAGCCAGAATCAGAGTCCTAGGGGATGACTTCAAGAGGAACAACATTAGAATCATTGGACTACCAGAACCACAGGGAACCAACCCCAACGAAAAAGACACAGTCAAACAAAACATTACGGAAAACTTCCCACAGCTGGACAATTCGGGCATCCAGATTCAAGGCGCCCGAAGAGTGCCAGCTAAAAGGGATCCTAACAGAAAAACCCCAAGACATATCATTGTTACAATGCTGGACGTCTTCCAGAGAGACACAATACTCCAAGCAGCAAGGTCCAAGAAGGAAATCGCATACAAAGGAGCACCCCTTAGGCTCACAGCAGATCTATCAGAGGAAACCCTCCAAGCTCAAAGGCAATGGTGGGATATAGTGAAAAGACTCAATGAAATCAACGCTTCACCAAGAATACTTTATCCGGCTAAACTCTCACTCAAACTCGAAGGAATCATACACTACTTTGGGGATAAACAACAGCTCAGGAACTTCATAGACTCAAAACCAAACCTAAAAGAAGCACTAAAGGGGCTATTGTAAGACAAGAACAACCCCTACAAGCACAACAAACCCTTGCACAAAGACGGCACAAAATCCCATAACAATAATCTCCCTTAATGTCAATGGTCTGAATTCACCAATTAAGAGACACAGACTGGCAAAATGGATTCAGAGACTCAACCCAACCTTCTGTTGCCTGCAAGAAACACATCTGAAAAGCCAGAACAAACACAGACTCAAAGTCAAAGGATGGAAAACAATCCTGCAAGCAAACAAATCCCTCAAGAAAGCCGGGGTGGCTTTACTAGTATCGGACAACATAGACTTCAGGTTGAAAAAGATTAGAAGGGATAGTGAAGGCCACTTTTTATTAATCAAGGGATGTGTACATCAGGAAGAAATCACACTCCTAAATGTCTACGCACCCAATGAGGGACCAGCTAAATACCTACAACGGCTGCTAAGAGACCTCGAGAAGGACATCTCGAGCAACACAATAGTAGTTGGAGACTTCAACACCGCACTGTATCCTCTGGACAGATCAAGAAGATTAAAACTCACCAATGAAATACTGGCTTTGAAGGAAGAAATAGAAGAGAGAGGGCTAATAGATCTACACAGGGCTTTATATCCCCCCAAAAAAAGAATACACATTCTTTTCCAGTGCACATGGAACATTCTCCAGAATAGACCATGCACTGGGCCACACAACATACCTCAACAGAATCAACAAGATATACATTGTACCAGCTATCTTTTCAGACCATGATGCACTGAAGATAAAACTTAATTGTGGACAGATGCAGAAAACCAAATAAAACATCTGGAAATTAAATAGCTCGATATTGAACAATGAGTGGGTCAGGAAGGAAATCAAAGAAGAAATCAAAAGGTACCTAGAAACAAATGAGAATGAAGACACGAGCTATCAGAACCTGTGGGACGCAGCTAAAGCCGTTTTAAGGGGAAAATTTATAGCTCTGCAAGCATATCTCAGGAAGGAAGAAAGGGCCCACATAAATAACTTGACTTCACAGCTCAAGACCTTAGAAAAGGACCAATAAAAGGAGCCCAAACCAGGCAGAAGGAAAGAGATAATAAAATTTAGAGCAGAAATTAACGACATGGAAACCCAAAAGATAATCCGGAAGATCAATGAAACCAAGAGCTGGTTCTTCGAGAAAATAAACAAGATTGATAAACCACTAGCAAGACTCACAAAGAAAGAGAGAGAGAACCCTTATAAGCCGAATCAGAAATGAAAAGGGGGACATCACAACAGAAACCAATGAAATTCAAAAGATCATCAGAGACTACTTTGAAAATCTCTATGCCACAAAACAAGAGAACCTAGAAGAAATGGATAAATTCCTTGACTCCTATAATCTCCCAAGGCTGAACCAAGAAGACCTGGAGTACCTGAATAGTCCAATTAACATCAAGGAAATTGAAATGGTAATCAAAAGTCTTCCTAAAAACAAAAGCCCAGGTCCGGACGGATTCACTAGTGAGTTCTTCCAAACATTTAAAGAGGACCTTTTGCCAATCCTTCTCAAGCTCTTCCAGGAAATTGAAGAAACAGAAACCCTCCCTAACAGTTTCTATGAGGCTCATATCTCCCTAATACCAAAAGCAAACAAAGACACCACAAAAAAAGAAAACTACAGGCCAATATCCCTGATGAACACAGATGCAAAATTTCTCAACAAAATATTAGCAAATAGAATTCAACAACTCATCAAAAAGATCATACACCATGACCAAGTGGGATTCATCCCGGGGATGCAAGGATGGTTTAACATCCGGAAATCAATCAACATAATCCACCATATCAACAAAAGAAAAGATAAAAATCATATAATTATATCAATAGATGCAGAGAAAGCATTTGACAAGATCCAGCATCCGTTTATGATGAAAACACTAGCCAAAATGGGTATAGAAGGGACCTTCCTCAATATAGTCAAAGCCATTTATCACAAGCCTATGGCAAGCATTGTCCTCAATGGGGAAAAACTAAGAGCCTTCCCTCTGAGAACAGGGACGAGACAAGGATGCCCACTCTCTCCACTTCTGTTCAATATAGTACTGGAAGTACTTGCAATAGCGATTAGGCAAGAAAAAGACATTAAGGGCATTCAGGTAGGAAAGGAAGAAATCAAGCTCTCACTATTCGCAGATGATATGATACTATACTTAGAGAACCCTAAAACCTCTACCAAGAAACTCCTAGAAACGATAGACTCGTACAGTAAAGTTGCAGGCTATAGAATCAATACCCAAAAGTCCATGGCTTTCCTATATGCAAATAATGAGAGAGAAGAAAGTGACCTGAGAAAAGCAATCCCGTTCACAATTGTGCCTCAAAAAATCAAATACCTCGGAATCAGCTTAACTAAGGAGGTAAAGGACTTGTATAATGAAAACTATAAAACACTACTTCAGGAAATAAAAGAGGACACAAGGAAATGGAAAGACATCCCCTGCTCATGGATTGGAAGAATTAATATTGTCAAAATGGCAATTCTCCCCAAAGCATTGTACAAATTCAATGCGATCCCTATAGGGATACCCTTGACATTTTTCAAAGAAATGGAGCAAGCGCTCCTGAAATTCATATGGAAAAATAAGCCCCCACGAATAGCTAAAGCAATCCTTGGGAAGAAGAAAATGGGAGGAATCAACCTCCCCAACTTCCAACTCTACTACAAAGCGGTAGTCATTAAAACAGCATGGTACTGGAACAAAGGCAGAGTGGCAGACCAATGGAACAGGATTGAATACTCCGACATACACCCCCAAATATATGATCATCTAATCTTTGATAAGGGAGCAAGAAATGTGAAGTGGAGCAAGGAAAGCATGTTTAACAAATTGTGCTGGCAAAACTGGATGGCTACATGCAAAAAAAATGGGCTTAGACCTCCATCTATTACCATGTACAAAAATCAGATCAAAATGGATTAAAGACCTCAACATCAGACCAGAATCCCTAAGGTACATTGAAGATAAGGTCGGCAAAACCCTCGACGACATTGAAGCCAAAGGTATTTTCAAAGCTGACACGCCACTGGCTAAGCTAGTTGAAACAAAGATAAATAAATGGGACTATCTCAAATTAAGAAGCTTCTGCAACTCAAAAGAAACAGTGACCAAAATACAAAGACAATCTACAGAATGGGAAAGGATATTTATGCAGTACCCATCCGATAAAGGGTTGATAACAAGGATATACAATGCACTGGTTGAACTCCACAAGAAGAAAACTGCCAACCCGATCAAAAAATGGGCTGATGAAATGAACAGAAACTTTTCCAAAGAAGAAATCCGAATGGCTAAGAGGCACATGAGAAAATGTTCAACATCACTAATCATCAGGGAGATGCAGATCAAAACAACAATGAGATATCATCTCACACCACAGAGACTGGCCCACATCCCCAAAAACAAAAGCAACCGGTGTTGTCGTGGATGTGGGGAGAAAGGGACTCTCCTTCACTGCTGGTGGGAATGCCAACTGGTTCAGCCCTTTTGGAAAACAATATGGACGATTCTCAAAAAGTTAGAAATTGAGCTCCCATTTGACCCAGCAATACCACTCCTGGGAATATATCCCGGAGAGGCAAAAAGGTATAGTAGAGATGACATCTGCATTTCCATGTTCATTGCCGCTCTGTTCACAATAGCCACAATATGGAAAAAACCAGAGTGCCCGAAAACAGATGATTGGCTAAAGAAACTCTGGTATATTTACACAATGGAATACTATGTAGCTGTCAGGAAACATGAAGTCATGAAATTTGCATACAAGTGGATCAACATGGAAAGTATCATGTTGAGTGAAATGAGTCAGAAAGAAAGAGACAGACATAGAAAGATTGCACTCATATGTGGAATATAATGGAACTGAGAAGTACAAGTTGGCAACGATGCAACTTCTGGCAGATATCTCTCTGGACTTAGTTACTAAAATACTAAATTACAGAAACCCAAAACTGAGAGGCCGCTAAGTGTGGTCACTCGACCTCATACCTCTTCATCCTCAGCAATGGAAAACAAATTATCTAATGCTTCCTTTTCAGCAGGTCTGACTTTAGGGGAGAGACTCTCCAAACAATAATAGTGAGTTTTGTTGAAATATTGTATGCAATCAAAATGAAAGTAAAGTGAAATTTATTAGTTACACAGGCGGGGGGGCTTAAGGTGGGGGGGCTAGGGGCGTGGGGGGGTTTGGGGTGTGAGGGGGCGGGGTGGAGCTATACTGGGATTCTTGGTTCTGGAATATGAGCACTGGTGAAGGGATGGGTATTTGAGCATTGTATAACTGAGATTTAAACCTGAAAACTTTGTAACTTTCCACATGGTGACTCAATAAAAAATTTAAAAAAAAGAAGTAGAAGAAGAACAAGAACAAGAACGATAACAAGAACAAGAACAGGAAGAACAAGAAAAACAAGGAGAAGTATGAGAAGAAGAAGAAGAATTAGAAAAAGAAAAAAAGAAAAATAAGAAGAAGATGGGGAAGAGGTACGATAGAATATGGAGTAGGAGAAAAAGAAGAAGTAAGAAAAGGTCAAGGAAAAGAAAGAGACAGAAATGAGTCGAAGAAAAAGAAGAAGCAGAAGAAGAAAATGAAGTATAAAATAGTAGAAGAGGAAGAAGTAGAAGGAGAAGGAGCAGGAGGAGAAGGAGAAGACGAATAGTAATGCGAAGCAGCAGAAGAATAAGATGAAGACGAAGAAGATAAAAAAGAAGAAAAGAAGAAAGAGCAGACGAAGAAAAAGAAGATGAATTAGGATAGAAAGAAAAAGTAGAATAAGAAGAAGTAGAAGAAGATGAAGAAGAAAAAGAAGGAGGAGAAAAAGGAGACGAATAATGAGAAGAAGAAGAGAAAGGAGAATGAGAAGTAGAATGAAAAGAAAAATGAGAAGGAGAAAAAGAAAAGAACAAGAAGGAAGAGGAGGAGAAGGAGAAGAATAATAAGAAGAGTATGAGGAAGAAAAAAAGAAGAACACGACGACCAAGAAGAAGATGAAGAAGAAGAAGAAGGAAAAGTGAAGAATAAAACTAGAAGAAAAAGAATAAGAAAAAAGAAAGAATAACGATAAAAGTGAGAAGAACAAGGCAAATAGAAGAATATAAAGAAGAAGAAGCAGAACAAGAGGAAGAAGGATGACGAGAAGACCAAGAATAAAAAGAAGAAGAAGAAGAGGAAGAAGAAGAAGAAGGAAAAGTAGAATTAGAAGAAAAAGATTAAGAACATTGAGAACATAGAGAAAAAGAAGGAGAAGAAGGAGGAGGAGGAAAAGGAGGAGAATAATAAGAAGATGAAGAAGAAGGAGAAAAGAATGCGAACAAGGAATATGAGAAAGAAAGGGTGACGAAAAAGAAAGAGCAAGAGAAGGAGAAAGAGAACGTAAGGAAGGGTATGAGAATGAGAATAAGAAGACCAAGAGGAAGAAGAAGAAGAAGAAGGAGGAGGAGGGAGGAGGAGGAGGAGGAGAAGGAGAAGGAGGAGGAGGAGGAGCAGGAAAAAAAGAAGAAGAAGTAGAAGAAGAAGACGAAAGAGAAGAAAATAAGAAGGAGAATAAGGAGATGGAAAAGGGGAAGGAGAAAGAGAAAGAGAAGGAGAAGCAGGAGTAGAACAAAAAGTATTAGATGGAGAATGAAAAAGTGAAGAAGAAGGAGAAGGAGAAGAAGGAGAAGAAGAAGAAGAAGAAGAAGAAGAAGAAGAAGAAGAAGAAGAAGAAGAAGAAGAAGAAGTAGTTGAAGGAGAAGGAGAAGGAAACGGAGGGGAAGGAGAAAGAAAAGAAGGAGAAGGAGACAGAGAAGTAGAAGGATTAGGAGAAGGAAAAGGAGGCGAAGGAGAATGAGAAGAAGAAGTAGTAGAAAAAGAAAAAAATATGATGAAAAAGAAGTAGACGAAATAGAAGAATACAAAATAAGAGAAGAAGAAGACGAAGGCGAAGTAGAAGAAGTAGAACTAGATGAAGAAGAAGGAGAAGAAGAAGAAGAAGAAGAAGAAGAAGAAGAAGAAGAAGAAGAAGAAGGAAAGAAGAAGGAAAAGAAGTAGTAGGAGAAAGAGAAGGAGAATAAGAAGGAGAAGGGCAATGAGAAGAAACAAAAAAGGAGACGAAGAAGAAGAAGAAGGTGAAAAACAAGAAGCCCAAGACGAAGAAGAAAGAATAAAAGAAATGAAGATGAAGAAGAACAAATAGAAAGATGAACAAGAAGAGAAGAATAAAAAGAGGAAGAAAAAGAAGAGAAATAGAAGAAGGAGAAGAAGCAGAAGGAAAAGGAAAAGAAGGGGAAAAATGTGTGCTTTGAACTTGAAACTGGGATACCTGGGCAGGCTTGAGCCGGGCCGGAGCTCGGGCTCCGTCCGAGATTCGACCCGGGTGGCCATGCCTCTGCACAGCCGCGGGAATGCCGAACGAGCAGGAACCAGAGGCAGCTATAAGACTTGCGGTTCCAGAGAGTGCTTGCAACCATGTATCCGGACTGTGAACTAAGCTTTTGCTCCATGCTGCTCCTGGAAGGGAAATGATTCAATTTCCAACTTTAATCTCCCTGGATTTAATTACTAAAATACAGAAATTGTAAACCGCGCGGCTGCTACCATGGCCACGCGACTTTTTATCTCTTCATTCTCATCAGTGCAAAACTCAATATCAAATATTTCCTTGTCAATAGGGCTGTATTCTTGGGGGATAAATTCCAACAAAAATAGTGAGTCTGTGTTGAAACTCCAACAACAATAGTGAGTTTTGTGTTGAAATATGGAATGTAATCAAGGTAAAGAGAAGAGTGAAATTTATCAGTTACCCAGGCGGGGATGGGGGGTGCGGGGGAAGGCATACTGGGGTTTTTGGTGGTGGAATATGGGCACTGGTGAAGGGACGGGTGTTTGAACATTGTATAACTGAGACATAAGCCTGATAACTTTGTAACGTTTCACATGGTGATTCAATAAAATAAATTTCTTTTAAAAAAAAAGGAAAAGAAGAAGAAGGAGAAAGAAAGGAGTGAAAAAGGAAAAGGAGGGGAAGTAGAATGAGAGGAAACAAAGAATATGAAGAAGAAGATGATGAAGCAGAAGAAGGAGAAGTAGTCGAAGAAGATGAAGAATAATTAGAAGAAGAAGAAGAAGAAGAAGAAGAAGAAGAAGAAGAAGAAGAAGAAGAAGAAGAAGAAGAAGGAGAAAGAAGGAGAAGTAGCATAACAAGAAGATGAAGATGATGAAGAAGAAGTAAAAGGAGAATAAGGAGGAGATGAAAAAGAAGAAGAAGAAGAAGAAAACAAAGAAGAGGTAGAAGAAGAAGAAAACAAAGAAAAGGAAGAAGAAGAAGAAGAAGAAGAAGAAGAAGAAGAAGAAGAAGAAGAGACGTAGAAGAAGGAGGAGACCGAAAGTAAAAGAACGTAGAAGGAGAAAGACAAGGAAAAGATGAATACAAGGAAAAAGAGGCGAAGGAGAATGAGAAGAAACAGAAGAATATATAGAAGAAGATGTGGAAGAATAAGAAGTAGTAAAAGAAGAAGAGGAATGCGAAGAAAGAAAAGAAGTACAAGAAGAACGGAAGAGGAAGGAGAAGTTGGAGAAGAAGAGGAAGAAGGAGTAAACAAAGTAATAAACAAGAAGAATAAGTAGAAGGAGAAGGAAAAGGAGAAGAAAAGGAGTAAGAAAAAAGAGGAGAAGAAGGAGAATGAGTAGAAGAAGATGCTAATGAAGAAGAATAAAGAGAAGACCAAGAAGAAGAAGAAGAAGAAGAAGAAGAAGAAGAAGAAGAAGAAGAAGAAGAAAAGAAGAATGTGAAGAAGGAGAAAGAAAGAGAAAAAAGGTAAAATAGAGAAGCAGAATGAGAAGAATAAAAAGCAGAATAAGGAGAAGTAAACGGAAGAAGAGGAGATGTAGGGAAAAACGAACGAGAAATTGGAGGATAACAAGAGAAGAAGGAGAAGAGTAAGAAGAAGAAAAAGAAAAAGATGAAGAAGAAAAAGAAGGTGCAAATGAAGAAAAAGAAGATGAAGAAGAAGGAGAAGAAGTAAAAAAGAATAAGAAGAAGGTGAAGAAGGAAAAGAAAATACAAAGGAAGACGAAGGACAAAGAAGGAGAAGGAGAATGGATATGAGGAAAGGGAGAATGAGAAGGAGAAAAAGAAATAGAAGAAGAATAAGAAGGAGAAAAAGAGTTGAATAAGACGACGATGAAGAAGAAGAAAAGGTGAGAAGAACAAAAGAATAATAAGAAGGAGGAGAAGGAGAAGGAAAAGAAGGAGGATAAAGAAAAGAAGGAGAGGGAGAATGAGAAGAAAAAGAAGTAGAAGAAGAAACAGAAGAAGAAGAAAAAGGAGAAGGAAAGAAGGCGGAAAAGAATGAGAGGGAGGAGAAGGAGAAAGAAGGAGGAGGAGAAGGAGAAGAAGAACAATAAGAATATGAAAAGAAGAAGATGAAGAAGACGTAGTTGAGGAAGATGAAGAAGAAGAAGAGGGAGGAGGAGGAGGAGCAGACGGAGAAGAAGAAAAAAAACAAGAAGAAGCAGGAGAAGAAGAAGGAAAAGGAGAAGAAAGAGTACGAGAAAGTAGGCAAAGGGGAAGAAAAGGAGGAGAAGGTGTATAAGAAGAAGAAGATGATGAAGAAGAATAAGGAGAAGAAAAAGAAGAGAAAAAGATGTAGAAGAAGAGAATGAAGACGAAGAACAAGAAATAGGAATGAATAAAAGAGTGTAGAAGGAGAAAAAGGAGAAGGAGATCGAAAAGGAAAAGAAGGAGGAGGAAGAGAAGAAGGAGAAGAAATCGGAAAAAGAAGAGAAGGAGAATGAGTAGAATTAGAACCAGAAGAAGAATAAGAATAAGATGAAGAAGAGGGAGAAAAAGAAGAATAAGAATAGGAAGAAGAAGAAGAAGCCGTAGGGGAGGAGGAGAGGAGGAAGAGAGGAAGACAACGAAGTAGGAAAAGGAAGAAAAGAAGATGAAGGAGAGGAAGAAGAAGTACAAGAAGAAGATGAAGAAGAAAAAAGAGAAGAAGGAGAAGAGGATGAAGAAGAAAGAAAATGAGGAGAAGAGTGGTAAGAAGATGAAGAAGAAGAAGAAAAGCAGAAAAAGAGGAAGAAGAAGTACAATGAGAAGTAAAAAGGAAGACCAAGAGGATGAATAGAAGAAGAGTTGAAGAAAGAAATAAAAAGAAGGAGAAAGAAAAGAGAAGGAGAAGGAAATGTAGAAGTAGAAGAATGAGGAGAAGAAGAAGAAGAAAAAGGAGAAGGAGAAGGAGGGGAGGAGGAGAAGTAGAAGAAGAAGCAGGAGGAAGAGGAGAAGGAGAAGAAAAATAAGTAGAAGAAGAGTAAGAAGAAAAAGAAGAATACGAAGAAGAAGATGATGATGAAAAGAAGAAGGAGGAGGAGGAGAAGAAGAAAAACGACGAGGAGAAGGAGCAGAAGTAGAAGAAGAAATCAAGAAGAAGAATAAAATGAAGATGGAGAAGGAATAATAGAAGAAGGAAAATGAGAAATAGTAGGAGAAGGTGAAGGAGAAGGAGTTGGAGTAGAACAAGAAGGAGAAGGAGAAAGCGAACAAGAAGATTATAAAGAAGGATATGAAGGAGAAGGAGAGAAGAAGAAGAAGAAGAAGAAGAAGAAGAAGAAGAAGAGGAAGAGGAAGAAGAGGAAGAGGAAGATGTGAAAGAGAATAGGGAGGAGAAGAAAAAGAAGGACAAAGAGAAGGAAAAGGTGAAGAAGGAGAAGGAGTAATAGATGGAGAAGGAGAACGGAAAGGAAAAGGAGGAGAAGGAGAATCAGAAGAAGAAGAAGAAGAAGAAGAAGAAGAAGAAGAAGAAGAAGAAGAAGAAGAAGAAGAAGAAGAAGAAGAAGAAGAAGAAGAAGAAAAAGAAGAAGAAGAAGAAGAAGAAGAAGAAGAAGAAGAAGAAGAAGAAGAAGAAGAAGAAGAAGAAGAAGAAGAAGAACATGGAGGCGGAGTAGGAGGAGGAGAAGAAGAAGAACATGGAGGCGGAGTAGGAGGAGGAAAAGAAGAAGGGGAAAATGAGGAAAACAAGAAGACAGAGAAGAGGAAGGAGATAAAGAAGAAGAAAATGGAGAAGAAGATGAAGAAGAAAAAAGATGAAGAGTAGAAGAAGAAAAGAAGAACAAGGAGAAGAAAAAGGAGTAGGAATAGGAAAAGAGGAGAAGGAGAAAGAGAAGGAGATCAAGAAGAAGGAAAATGAGAAGAAGGAGAATTAGAAGATGAAGAAGGAGAAGAAAAGTTGAATACCAAAATGAAACAGAAGAAGAAGACTAGAAGAATGAAAGAATAAGAAGGAGTAGACTCGGCCCAGATAAATCCGGAGCCGCTGAGCGCGAATCGGACCCTCTGCGCCTAAAGACTTTGATTCCAGAGATCTAACACATTCGGGCATCCAGCGCAGCATCCGATAGCAATGCACTGGGACACCGAACTGGGCTACAATTCTGTACTGCCGGGGGTGGATTTTTTCCTCCCCACCCTGTCTCCCTGCATGGAAAGCGGCGGGCTAGCGGCACCCATGTGGCAGGCGCCATCTTCTAGACTCCAAACCCAGAGGTATTCGGTTTTTACTTTTGGGGCTCCCAGGAACTCATGGGAAGGGGGCGTAACTGGCACGCCCTCGGCCCAGATAAATCCAGAGCCGCTGGGAGCGAATCGGACCCTCTGCACCTAAAGACTTTGAATTCAGAGACTTCTTACACCAACGCACTGGGACTGTGAGCTGGGATATGTAATTTCTGGCAGAATTTTCCCTGGACTTTATACAGAAATCCAAAACCGCACGGACGCTACCGCGTTCGCGAGACTTAATATTTATAATTTTCAGCAATGTGAAACGGTTCCTTTTGAACAGGTCTGACTGGGGGAGAAACTCCAAATAATAACAGTAAGTTTTTGTTGAAATATTGAAGGTTTTTAATGTAGCAGCCACCTCTCTGGACTGTGAACTAAGCAAAAGCCCCACGCTGGCCGACGCGGCGTGGCGTACACCATACTATGAGGCGCAGGAAGGGGGATGAGGGAGAAAAAGAAAAAAAAAGGGAAAAGGAAAAAGGAAAACGAAAAAAGAGAGAGAGAGTTATGTACTTGTAGCAGTGGGGCTACATATTCATTTCCAGCAATGGAAAACTAATTTTCAAATGTAGTAGGTCTGTCTCTCTTGGGTGGAAACTCCAACAACTATAGAGATTTTTGTGTTGAATTGTGGAATGTAATCAAGGTAAAGAAAAAATGAAGTGAAATTCATTAGTTATACAGTAGGGGGTAGGGGGTGGGGGCGGGGGGTATACTGGGGTTTCTGGTGGTGGAATATGGGCACTGGTGAAGGGATGGGTGTTTGAATATTTTATAACTGACATATAAACCTGAGAACTTTGTAACTTTCCACATGGTGATTTAATAAAAAGTTAAAAAAAGGAGTAGAAAGAGAAGAAAACCGAGAAAAAGAAGAAGGAAAAGGAGGAGAAGTAAAATGAGAAAGAGATGGAGGAGGAGAACAATAATAAGAAGAAAGAGAATAAAAATGAGAAGAAGAAGAAGAAGAAGAAGAAGAAGAAGAAAAGGAAAAAGAAGAGGAAGAAGAATAACAAAAGTAGTAGAAGAAGAAGGAGAAGGAAAATGAAAGAAGATAGAAGGATAAAGACAAGGAGAAGAAGAAGGACTAGGAAAAGGAGGGAAATGAGAATGAGAAGAAACAGAATAATATAAAGAAGAAGAAGATGAAGAAGTAATTAAAGAAAAAGAAGATAATGCGAAGGAAAAGAAAAAATAAGAAGAGGAAGAAGAATAAGAAAGGAAGAGGAAGAAGAAGTAGTAGTAGTAGTAGTAGTAGTAGTAGAAGAAGAAGAAGAAGAAGAAGAAGAAGAAGAAGAAGAAGAAGAAGAAAAAGAAGAAGAATAAGTAGAAGAAAACAAGAAGAAGAAGAAGAAGAAGGAAAGGAGAAAGAAATGGAAAAGATAAAGGATAAGGAGAAGGAGAGAAAGCAGAGGAATATGATGATGAAGAAAAAGAAGAAGGAGAAGAAAAAGAAGAAGAAGAAGAAGAAGAAGAAGAAGAAGAAGAAAAGAAGGTGAAGAAGGAGAAGAGAAAGAGAAGGAGAATTAAAAGGAAAAGGAGGAAAAGGAGGATGAGAAGAATAGGAAGAAGAAGGAGAAGAAGAAAAAGGAGGAGGAGAAGGAGAATGAGAAAAGAAAGAAAAGAACAAGAAAAGGAGATCAAAAAGAAGAGAGAACAGAGGAAGAAGAAGACAAAGAAGAAGAAGAAAAAGGAGAGAAGAAGAGGATGAAGAAGATGATGAATAAGAAGAAGAAAAAGAAGAAGAGGAAAAGAAGAAGGAAAAGAAATAGAAGGAGAAAGAGATAGATAAGGAGAATGAGAAGGTAAATGAGGAGGAGAAGAATGAGAAGAAGAAGGAGAAGAAAGCAGATGAAGACAAAGACGATGAAGAAGGAAATGGTGAGAAGAAGGAAAGAAGGAGTAGAAGGAGAAAGGAAAGGAAAGATAAAGAAAAGAAGGATAAAGAGAAGGAGAATAATAAGAAGTAGAAGAAGAAGAAAAAGAAGAAGTAGGAAGAGGAGGAAGACAACGAGAATAAGAAAAGAAGTAGATGAAGAAGATGAAGATGACGAATATGAGGAAGAAGGAGGAAAGAAGAAGTGAAGAAGGAGAAAAAGAAGGAGAAGGAAAAGGAAAAGGATGAGAAGTAGAATGAGAAGAATAGGAAGAAGAAGGAGAATAAGAAGAAGGAATAAGAGAATGAGAAAAGAAGAAAAAGAACGAGAAAAAGGAGAACAAGAAGAAGAAGGAGAAGAGGAAGAAGAAAAAGAAGAAGGTGAAGAATATGAAGAAGAATATGATAAAGAAGATGAAGAAGGAAAAGAATAAGAAGAAAAGCAGAAGGAGGAGGAGGATAACAAGGAGAAGGAAAAGTAAAGGGAGAAGAAAGAGAAGGTAAAGAGAAGGAGAAGTAGATGGAAAATGATGAGAAGGAGAATGAAAAAGTGAAGAATTAGAAGAAGAAGCAAAAGAAGAAGGAGGAAGAGGAGGAGGAGAAGAAGAATAAGAAAATAAGTAGATAAGAAAACGAAGAAAAAAGATGAAGAAAAGAAGAAGGAGAAGAAGAAGAATAACAAGTAGGAGTAGACTTAGAAGAAGAAGAAAAGAAGTAGAAGAAGCAGTAGAAGTAGAAAGAAAAGGAGGAGAAGTAGTATGAGAAAGAATAGGAGATGGAGAAGGAGAAGGAGGATTATGAGAAGAAAAAGATGAAGAAGAAGAAGAAGAAGGAGAGGAAAGAGAAGGAGAAATTAAAAGAAGTAAAAGAAGAAGAAGAAAACGTAGACGAAGAGGAAGAAGTAGAAGAAGAAGAAATGGAAAGAAGAGGGAGGAGAAAGAGAAGAAAGAAAACTAGATAGAAAAGTAAAAGAAGGAGAAGGATTCATAGTAGAAGAAAGAGAAGGAAACGGAAATGGAGGAGAAGGAGAATGAGTAGAAGTAAAACCAGAAGAAGAATAAGAAGACGAAGAAAGAGAAGAAGAAGATGATGATGATGATGATGAAGGAGGAGGAGGAGGAGGAGAAGGATAAGAAGAAAAAGAAGCATTCAAAGTCGAAGAAGAAGATGATGATGATGATTAAATGAAAAGAAGAGGGAGGTGAGAAGTAGAAGAAGGAAAAGGAGGAGATGTAGTAAGAGAAGGACAAGCAAAAGGAAAAGGAGGAGAAGAAGAATGAGTAGTAGAAAAGAAAAAGATGATGAAGAATAAATAGGAGGAGGAGAAGAAGAAGGAGAAGAAGGAGGAAAACAAGAAGTAGGAGAATAGGAAGGATATAAGGAAGAGAAAAAAGGAGAAGAAAATGAAGAAGAAGTAGAAGAAGAGAAGAAGGAAAAGGAGTAGGAAAGGTAGAAGAGGGAGAAGGAGATAGAGAAGGAAATAAAGAAGGAGAAGGAAAACGAGAAGGAGAATTAGGAGACGAAGGAGAACAAAAGATGAAGACCAAAACGATGAAGAAGAAGACTAGAAGAAGAAAAGAAGTAGAAGGACTAGGAGAATAAAAAGGAGAAAAAAGAGATGGTAAAGGAGGAGAAAGAGAATGAGAAGAAGAAGAAGGAGGAGGAAGGAGGAGAAGGAGGAGGAAAAGAAGAGAATAATAATAATGATAATTAGAAGAAGAAGAAGAAGAAGAAGAAGAAGAAGAAGAAGAAGAAGAAGAAGAAGAAGAAGAAGTGAAGTAGTAGTAGAAGAAGAAGGGTTAGGAAAATTAAAGAAGATAGAAGGAGAAAGACAAGGAGAAGAAGAAGGACAAGGAAACGGAGGGAAATGAGAAAGAGAAGAAACAGAAGAATATAAAGTAGAAGAAGAACAAGAAGTATAAGAAGAAGAAATAAAAAGAAGAGAGAGGATAAGGAGAAGAAAAAAAACGAGATCGAAAAGGAAAAGAAGGAGAAGGACTAAGAGGAGAAGAAGGAGAAGAAAACGGAAATGGAGGAGAAGGAGAATGAGTAGATGTAAAACCAGAAGAAGAATAAGAAGAAGCCAAAGAAGGATAAGAAGAGTAAAAAGAAGAAAAAGAAGGAGGAGGAGGAGGAGGAGAAAAAGAAGAAGAAGAAAATGAAGACGAAGAAGAAGAAGAAGAAGATGATGATGATGATGATGATGATGATGATGATGATGATGATGATGATGATGAAATGAAAAGAAAAGGGAGGTGAGGAGAAGAAGAAGGAAAAGGAGAAGAAGAAGATGGAGTAAGAGGACAAGCAAAAGTAAAAGGAGGAGTTGGAGAATGAGTAGAAGTAGAACCAGAAGAAGAAAGCGAAGAAGAAAGAGAAGTAGAAGAAGAAGGAAAAGGAGGAAGAGGAGAAGGAGGAGGAGGAGAATAAGACAAAGAAGGAGAAAAAAGGAAAAGAAGAAGAAGGAGAGGAGGTAGAAGAAGAAAAAGAAGCAGAACACGAAGAAGAAGAAAAAGGAGTAGATGTAGAAGAAGAAGAAGAAGACGTAAAAGAGAAGATGAAAGAAAAGGAAAAGAAGGAGGAGGAGGAAAAGTGAGGAAGGAGAAGGAGTAAGAGAAGGAGAAGGAGACTAAAATAAGAAAAGGAAGAGAAGGAGAATGGGTAGTATAAGAAGAAGAAGTAGGAGGAGGAGAAGAAAAAGAAGGAGAAAAAGAGCAAAACTAGAAGTAAGATAAGAGGAAGGAGATAAAGAAGAAGAAAAATGAGAAGAAGATGAAGAAGAAGAAGAAGAAGAAGAAGAGGTAAAAGAAGAGAATAAGAAGGAGAATAAGAAGGAATAGGAAAGGGAGAAGAGGGAAAGGAAAAAGAGGAGACTTAGAAGACTGAGAAAGAGAACAAAAAATGAAGAACAAAACGATGAAAAAGACTAGAAGAAGAAAAGTAGAAAGAGTAGGATAAGAAAAATGAGAAGAAGGAGAAGGTAAAAAGGAGAGGTAGAAGTAGAAGAAGAAGAAGAAGAGAAGTAGTAGTAGAAGAAGAAGGGGTAGGAAAATTAAAGAAGATAGAAGGAGAAAGACAAGGAGAAGAAGAAGTACAAGGAAACGGAGGGGAATGAGAATGAGAAGAAACAGAAGAATATAAAGAAGAAGTTGAAGAAGATGTAGAAGAAGAAGAATAATGCAAAGAAAAAGAAAAAAGAAGAGGATGAAGAAGAAAGGAAGAGGAAGGAGAAGGAGAAGTAGGAGAAGAAGAAAAAGATGAAGAAATAGAAGATGAAGAAGAAAACAAGAAGAAGAAGAAGAGGAAGGAGAAGAAGATGAAGAAATAGAAGATGAAGAAGAAAACAAGAAGAAGAAGAAAGAAGAAGAAGAGGAAGGAGAAGGAGAAGTAGGAGAAGAAGATGATGATGAAATAGAAGATGAAGAAGAAAACAAGAAGAAGAAGAAGAAGAAGAAGAAGAAGAAGAAGAAGAAGAAGAAGAAGAAGAAGAAGAAGTAGTAGTAGTAGTAGTAGTTTATAAAAGTAGAAGGAGAAAAAGTAGAGAGAAAAGCTAAAGAAGAAGGAGCATGAAAAGGAAAAGGAGAAGAAGAAAAAGAAAAAATGAAGAATGACACTGAGAATGAAAAATAGGACAAAGAGACTGAGAAGAAAAAGAAGAAGAAGAAGAAGGAAGACAAGAGGAGTAAGAAGGAGAGGAAGAAGAAAAAGGAGGAGAGGAGGAGGAGGAAGAACAAAAGGAGAAGAAGGTGAAAAAGAATAAGAAAAGGTAGAAGAAAAAGAAGACGTAGAATAGAAGAAGAAGAAGAAGAAGAAGAAGAAGAAGAAAGTCAAGTATGAGAGGAAGAATAAGAAGAAACACGAGGAGGAGGAAGAAGAGGATTAGAAGAAGAAGAAGAGAAAGATAAAAGGAAGAAGATGAAGAAAACGAAGAAAAAAGAAAAAGAAAAGAAGAATATGGAGAAGAAGAAGTAAGAGGAGGAGAATAGGAAGAAGAAAATGAAGAAGAACAAGAAGGGGGAGAAGAAAAGAAGAAAATAAGGAGAAAGAATAAGACGAAGAAAAGAAGAAAGAGAACAAAGAGAAGAAAAAGAAGATCAAGATAATGAAGAAAAAAGAATAAGAAAATGGAGAAGAAGATGGAGGAGAAGAAAAAGTAGAAGGAAGAGAAGAAAAATCAGACTGAGAAGAAAAGAAGAAGAAAGAGAGGAAACAGGAGAAGGAGACAGAGAAGGAGAAAAAGGAGAGAAAAGGAGGAGAAGGAGAATGGGAAGAAATAGAAGAAGTAATATAAGGATGAGGAGAAGGAGACAAGAAGAAAAAGAAGAAAAAGAAGAAGAGAAAGAAGAGGAAGAAGGACGAGGAAGAGGAAAAGGAAAAGAAGCTGTTGAAAAAGAAGGAGAAGAAGTAGTAGCAGAAGAAGAAAAAGAAGAAGAAGAAGATGAAGAAGAAGACAAAGAAGTAGAAGACGAAAAGAAGATGAAGGGAGAAGAAGGAGAAGTGAAAAGCGAAGAAGTAGAAGAATAAGAAGAAAAAAAGAAGACAAAGAAGAAGATGAGGCAAAAGAAGGAGAAGGAGAAGAAGAAAGAATAAGAAGAAGAAGAGAAGAAGAAGAAAAAGAAGTTGAAGAAACAGAAGGAGAAGAAGCACACTAAGTATGAGGAGACTAAGGAAAAGAAGAAGAAAAGAAGGAGAAGAAAAGAAGAAAAAGAAGGACGAGGAGGAAAAAGAGAAATAGGAGAAGAAAACGAAGGAGAAGATAAATAACAGGAAAAAAAGAAAAAAACAAGAAGTAGAAGACAAAGATGAAGTAGAAATATAAAAAGAACAAGAAATGAAGAAGAAGAAGAAGAAGAAGCAAATGTAGAATGAAAAAAGAACGAATAGAATGAGAAAGAGAAGAAGGACAAGCAAAAAAAGGAAGGAAAATCAGAAGAAGAAGATTGAGAAGAAGAAGAAGTAGAAGAAAAGGAGGTGGAAGAAGAGGAAGAAGAACAAAGAGAAGAAGTGGAAGATGAAAGAGAAGAATATGGAGAGAAGGACAAGAAAAAAACGAAGAAGGAAAAGAAAAGAACAAGAAGAAAATAAGAAAGAAAAAAGAAGGAGAAGGAGAAGTAAACGTAGGAGAAGTAGATAGAGAATCAGAAAATAGAGGTAAAAAATAAAAAGAAGTAAAAGAAGCAGAAGAAGGAGAAGAGAAAGAAAAAGAACAAGAAGAATACGAAGAAGAATAAGAAGGAGGAGGAGGAGGTGGATGAGAAGGAGTAGAAGAAGAAGAAGAAGATGAGGAGGAGGATGATGATGATGAAGATGAAGAAGAAGACGAAAAAGAAGAGGGAGGAGGAGGAGGAGGAGAAAAAATAAGAAGAAAAAGGAGAAGAAAGAGAAGGAGAAAGAGGAATGAAAAGAGGAGGAGAATGAGAAGAAGAAGATGAAGATGAAGAAGAAGATGGCAAAAGAGAAGAAAAAGTAGAAGAAGAAGAGGAAAAGAAGAGGAAGAATAGGAAGAAGAAGAAGGTAATGATGATGAAGAAGATGCGAAGCACAAGAGAGGAGAAGGAGAGAGAAAAATGAGAAGTAGAAGAGATTTAGAAGGAGAAGGAAAAGGAGGAGAAGCGATTGAGAGAAAGAAGAGGAAGCAGAAGGAGAATGAGCAGCAGAAGAAAATTAGAAGAAGAAGAGAAGTAGAAGGAAAAGGAAAAAAGATAAAAAGGATAAGGATAAAGAGTAGAAAATGAAAAAATGGAGGAGAAGGAGAATGAGAGGTAGGAAAAGAAGAAGGAGAAGGAGAAGGAGAAGAAATAGAAGAATAAGAGTAAGAAGAAGAAGAAGAAAAGGAGAAGAGGGGCTGGAGCGACAGCACAGCGGGTAGGGCGTTTGCCTTGCACGCGTCCGACCCGGGTTCTAATCCCAGCATCCCATATGGTCCCCTGAGCACCGCCAGCTGGGTGTGACCCAAAAAGCAAAAAATAAAATAGAAATAAAATAAAAGGAAAAGAAGAACAAGATGCAGGAGTAGGAGGGGCGGAAGAGGAGAAGGAGGAGGAGGAGGAGGAGGAGGAGGAGGAGAAGAAGAAGAAGAAGAAGAAGAAGAAGAAGAAGAAGAAGAAGAAGAAGAAGAAGAAGAAGAAGAAGAAGAAGAAGAAGAAGAAGAAGAAGAAGAAGAAGAAGATATCATGATCATGATGAAGTAAATGGATACCAAGAAGAAGAATAAGGTGAATACGAACAAGAAAAAGGAGAATAAATGAAACGAAAAAGAATAAAAAGAAGAAGAAAACGAAGAAGAGTAAGAAGAAGAAGGAGAAGAAGAGGAGGAGGAGAAAGAAGAAAAAGGAAGAAGATGGAGAAGACGAAGAAGAAAAGAAGAAGAAGGAGAAGAAGTAGGAGGAAAAAGAAAACAAAAAGAAGAAGAAAATGAAGAAAAAGAAGGAGAAGAAGAAGAATAAAAGAGAAAGAAGAAGAAAAGAAGGAGAACAAAGAGAAGAAGAAGACGACGAAGATCCAGGAGAAGAAAAAAGAAGAAAATGGAGAAGGAGGAGGAGGAGAAGAAAATGAAAAAGGAGAAGGAGAAGAAGAAGCAAACTAAGAAGAAAAGAAGAAGAAAGAGAAGAAGGAGTAGAAGAAGGAGAAAGAGAAGAAGAAAAAGAAGGAGAGGAAAAGGAGGAGAAGGAGAATGGGAATAAATAGAAAAAGTAGAAGAAAGATGAGTAGGAGAAGGAGATAAAGGAGAAGAAGAAGAATATTAGAGGAAGATTAAAGAAGAGGCGGATGAGGAGGATGAGAAGGAGAAGGAGAAGAAGAAGACGAAGACGAAGGAAAAGACGAAGAAGAGGAAGCAGACGTAGAAGAAGAAGACGAAGAAGAAGAAGAAGAAGGACAAGAAAAAGGAGAAGGAGAAGAAGAAGATGATGATGATGATGATGATGATGATGATGATGATATCATGATCATGATCATGATGAAGTAAACGGATACCAAGAAGAAGAATAAGGTGAATACGAACAAGAAGAAGGAGAATAAAAGAAAGGAAAAAGAATAAAAAGAAGAAGAAAACGAAGAAGAGTAAGAAGAAGAAGGAGAAGAAGAGGAGGAGGAGAAAGAAGAAAAAAGGAAGAAGATGGAGAAGACGAAGAAGAAAAGAAGAAGAAGGAGAAGAAGTAGGAGGAGAAAGAAAACAAAAAGAAGAAAATGAAGAAAAAGAAGGAGAAGAAGAAGAATAAAAGAGAAAGAAGAAGAAAAGAAGGAGAACAAAGAGAAGAAGAAGAAGATCCAGAAGAAGAAAAAAGAAGAAGAAAATGGAGAAGAAGGAGGATGAGGAGAAGAAAATGAAAAAGGAGAAGGAGAAGAAGAAGCAAACTAAGAAGAAAAGAAGAAGAAAGAGAAGAAGGAGTAGAAGAAGGAGAAAGAGAAGAAGAAAAAGAAGGAGAGGAAAAGGAGGAGAAGGAGAATGGGAATAAATAGAAAAAGTAGAAGAAATATGAGTAGGATAAGGAGAAAAAGGAGAAGAAGAAGAATATTAGAGGAAGACTAAGGAAGAGGCGGATGAGGAGGATGAGAAGGAGAAGGAGAAGAAGAAGACGAAGACGAAGGAAAAGACAAAGAAGAGGAAGCAGACTAGAAGAAGAAGCAAAAGAAGAAGAAGACGAGGAGGAAGAAGAAGAAGAAGAAGAAGAAGAAGAAGAAGAAGGAGAAAAAGAAGAAGGAGAAGAAGAAGACGAAGAAGAAGAAGAAGAAGTAAAAAATAAGGAGAAGAAGATGAAGAAGAAGAAGGAGAAGGACAAGAAAAAGAAGGAGAACGAGAAGAAAAGAAGAAGAAGAAACAAAAAAGGAGAAAAAAGAGAAGGAATAGGAGAAGAAGGAGTGACATAAAGAGAAGGAAAAGAGAAAGAAAAGGAGCTAAAGGAGAATGAGAAGAAGAACAAGATGAACAACTAGAATGCTATAAAGAATTAGAAGAAAAAGACGAAGAAGAACATAAAAAAGCGAAAGAAGAAGAAGACGAAGAAGAAGTAGAATAACTAAAAGAAGAAGAAGAACAAGAAGAGAAGAAGAAAAAGTAATAAGAAGAAAAAGAAAAAGAGAAGTAGAAGAATTTGAAGAAGAACGAGAAGGAGAAGTAGAAGGATGAGGAGAAGATGGATAATAAATGGAAGATGAAGAAGAAGACGATGAAGACGAAGAGAGAGAAGAGGAAGAAAAGAAGAAGATGAAGAAGAAGAGAAGATGAAGAAGAAGAGAAGAAGATGAAGAAGAAGAAGAATTAGCAGCAGAAGAAAAAGATGAAGAACAGAAGAGGAAGAAGAAGAAAAAGAAAAAAGAATAAGAAGATCGAGAAGGAGAAGTAAAGGAAGTGAACGAGGAGGAGGAGAAGGAGAAGAATAAAAAGAAGAGGAAGATGAGGAAGAAGTAGAAAACAAGAAGAAGAAGAAGAAGAAGAAGAAGGAATAGAAGACAATAAGAAGAAGAACAGAAGTAGAAAATAGAAGAAGTAGGAGAAGAAGGAGAAGAAGAAGATGATGGTAATGAAGAAGAACAAGGAGGAGGAGATGCAGAAGAAGAAGAAGAAGAAGAAGAAGAAGCAAAGACGAAGATGAATAAAAATAATTAAGACGAAGGAGGAGGAAAAGGAAAAGAAAGAGAAGGAGACCAAGAAGGAGAAGGAGATGAAGAAAAAAGGAGTAGAAGGAGCAGAAAAAGGAAAAGGAGTACAAGAAGAAGAAGAAGAAGAAGAAGAAGAAGAAGAAGAAGAAGAAGAAGAAGAAGAAGAAGAAGAAGAAGAAGAAGAAGAGAAGGGTAGAAGCAGAAGGAGAAGGAAAAGGAGAAGAAGGCGACAGAGATGGAAAAGTAGAAGTAGGAGAAGGAGAAAGAGAAGTAGAATGAGAAGGAGAATGAAAAGGAGGAGATAGAGAATGAGAAGAAGAAGGAGGCGGAGGAGGAGGAGAATTGAAAGAAGGAGAAGAAGAAAAAGCAGGGAGAGGAGGAAGAAAAGGAAAGAAGTGGAAGAAGAAGAAAAGAGAGAAGACGTAGAAGAAGAAAAAAGATATAGAAGAGATGAAGAGGAGAAGAAGAAGGAAGAGGAGGAGGAGAAGGAGGTGGAGAACAGGAAGAAGAAGAAGAAGAAGAAGAAGAAGAAGAAGAAGAAGAAGAAGAAGAAGAAGAAGAAGAAAAGAAGAAGAAGAAGAGGACAAAGAGCAAAAAGAGAATAAGAAAAGAAGAAGGAAAGACGAAGGAAAAGGAGAAGGAAAAAGAGAAGGAGAAGGAGAAAGAGAAGGAGAAGAATAATGAGAAGTTTGAGGAAAAGGAGGAGAAGGAGAATGAGAAGAAGAAAACGAAGATAAAGAAGAAGAAGATGAAGAAGCAGGATGAGTAGGAGGGCTGGAAGAGAAGAAGGAAAAGAAGAAGAAGATAAAAAAGAAAAGAAGAACAGAAGAAGTAGAATAAGAATAAGAAAACGAAGACAAAGTATATGAAGAAGAAGAAGGAGATGAAGAAGAAAAAGTAGAAAAGAAGAAAGATAATGAGGAGAATAAGGAAGAGAAAGAAAAGTAGAAGAAAAGCAGAAGAAGGATAATAAGAAGAAGAATAAGTAAGAGAAGTAGAAGAAGAAGACGAGTTAGAAGAAGAAGAAGAAGAAGAAGAAGAAGAGGAGGAGGAAGAAGAAGAAGAAGAAGACAAAGCGTAAGAAGAAGATGACGAAGAGAAATAAGAATATGAGTTAGAAGAAGAAAAGGTAGAAGAAGAAGAAAAGAATAAGGAGAAGAAAGCACAGGAAAAGGAGAAGAAGAAAGAGGAGAGGAAAAATGAGAAGATGGTGAAGGTTAAAAAGAAGAAAAATGAGATTGAGAAAGAAAAGGAGGAGGTCCTGCGCGCCCAGTCTCCTGAGCTGGCTCCCTAACTGCGGCCCGCCCTCCCAGGTTCCGTCACAGACCCTCGGCCACGACCTCCCGTGCCCCGCTTCCCGCAGCCTGGAGTCCCCGAGACCCTGCAGCTGCCCCACCCGTGTCCTGCGCGCCCCGTCTCCTGATCTGGCTCCCTAACTGCGGCCCGCCCTCCCAGGTACCGTCACAGACCCTCGGCCACGCCTTCCAGTCCCCGGCTTCCAGAAGCCTGAGGTCTTCCAACCTGGCTCTTTAACAGGAAGACACTAGGGGCGTGGCCTGTATCTAAGTGGGCGTGGCCTAAAGTGGGCGTGACCTCCTCTAGGAGCAGCGGCCGCTAGTTATTCTTTGTTACCTCAGCACAATAGGTACTGTCTATTTCTTTGAAAATCACTTTAGCCATCTCAACCACTCATGCAAAATACCCATTAGCTTAGTTTGACACCATAAAAGCTGTCAATGAAGAAGGGAAGTTTAGCACAATCAGAGCCCCTCCTTTCCACAGCAAGAGGGAACAGGAATAGATAAATACAAAGTTCCAATTCTATACTTCCATAACAATATGAAAAAGCAGCAAAAATCCCCTACACAAAGAGAGGGAGAAGAAAAGATTCCAGAAACCTCAACAGGGGCTACTCACATCGACGACCTCTCAAACAATTCAGAGGAAATCTGGAGGAGAGTCGACCTACTCCAAGCAACCATGGAACTGACATCCAATAAACTAAGGGAGGAGATGAATGAAGCACTGGAACGGTCTACCAAGAAAATGCAGGAAGTAATGACAGCAGAAATCTCAAACCTAAGAATGGAAGTCACACAAATAAAGGAATCGGTAGATGAATTAAAAATCTCACTAGATGCCCTCAACAGTAGAATGACTACAGCCGAAGACAGAATCAGCGACCTGGAAGATGAGCTGCAGAAGGCTCATAGACAACAACAAATCATGGCCAAAGACCTCAAAATGGCTATAGAGTGAATCAGAGCCCTGGGGGATGACTTCAAGAAGAACAACATAAGAATCATTGGAGTATCAGAACCACAGGGAAGTAACCCCAATGAAAAAAAACACAGTCAAAGACATCATTGCCAAGAACTTCCCAGAGCTGGAGAAGGCAGGCATCCAGATCCAAGGAGTCCGAAGAGTACCAGCAAAAAGAGACCCAAATAAAAAGACTCCAAGGCATATCATAGTCAGAATGACGGATGCTATGGATAGAGACACAATTCTGCAAGCAGCAAGGTCAAAGAAGGAAATCACATACAAAGGAGCACCCCTCAGATTTACAGCAGACCTATCACAGGAAACCCTCCGAGCCCGAAGACAATTCTGGGACATAGTGAAAAGACTCAACGAAATGAATGCCTCACCAAGAATACTTTATCCGGCTAAACTCTCACTCAAACTCGAAGGAACCATACACTATTTCTCGGATAAACAACAGCTCAGGAACTTCATAGACTCAAAACCAAACTTGAAAGAAGGCCTAAAGGGGCTACTGTAAAACAAGGAGGAGCCCCATACAAACAACAAATACAACAGAAGTATGACACAAAACCCTATCATAATTATCTCTCAATGTCAACGGCCTAAATGCACCCATCACGAGACACAGAGTGGCAAAATGGATCCGGAAATTAAACCCAATATTCTGCTGCTTGCAAGAAACACACCTGAACAAACAGAGTAAAGGTAGACTCAAAGTCAAAGGATAGAAAACAATCCTGCAAGCAAACAACTCCCTTTAAAAATCTGTACTGGCCATCCTGGTATCCGACAACATAGAATTCAGGTTGAAAGAGATTAAAAGGGACAGTGAAGGTCATTTTCTATTCATCAAGGGATATGTACAACAGGAAGATAACACACTCTTAAACGTATACACTCCTAATGAACGACCGGCTAAATATTTAAAACAACTCCTAACAGACTTCAAAGAGGACATCACTAACAGCACAATAGTACTCGGAGACTTCATTAAGGCCTTATCACCTCTAGATAGATCGACAAGAACAAAACTCAACAAGGAAACACTGACTCTGAAAGAAGAAATTGAAGAGAGAGGCCTAATAGACCTATACAGGGCTTTACACCCCAAAAAGAAAGAATACACATTCCTTTCCAGTGCACATGGATCATTTTCTAAAAAAGACCATGTACTGGGCCCCAGAACATACCTCAATAGAATAGGAAAAATAGAAATTGTATCAACCATCTTTTCAGACCACGATGCGCTGACGATAGAAGCTAACCACTCACCGACACGGAGAACCAGATCAAACACCTGGAAATTAAACAATTCAATGTTGAAGAATGAGTGGGTCAGGAAGGAAATCAAGGAAAAAATAAAAAAATACTTAGAAACAGATGAGAATGAAGACACGAGTTGCCAAAACCTATGGGACACAGCTAAAGCCGTGTTAAGGGGAAAATTTATAGTTCTCCAAGCATTCTTCAGGAAGGAAGAAAGGGCCCACATAGATAGCTTGACTTCACGACTCAAGACCTTAGAAAAGGACCAGAAAAAGGAACCCAAACCAGACGGAAGGAAAGAAATAATAAAAATTAGGGCAGACATTAATGACATCAAAACCAAAAAACAATCCGAAAGATCAATGAAACAAAGAGCTGGTTCTTCGAGAAAATAAATAAGATTGATAAACCGCTAACAAGACTCACAAAGAAAGAAAGAGAGAGAGCCCTATTAAATCCAATCAGAAATGAAAAGGGGAACATCATGACAGAAACCAGTGAGATAAAAAAGATCATTAGAGACTACTTTGTAGGCCTATACGCCACAAAACGGGAGAACCTAAAAAAATAGATGAATTCCTTGACTCCTACAATCTCCCAAGACTGAACCAAGAAGACTTGGAATACCTGAATAGACCCATCAATGTTGAGGAAATTGAAACTGTAATCAAAAATCTCCCCAAAAACAAAGGCCAGTCCCAGATGGTTTCACCGGTGAATTCTTCCAAATATTTCAAGAAGACCTGTTGCCAGTTCTCCTCAAACTTTTCCAGGAAATTGAAAAAACAGGAACTCTCCCAAACAGTTTCTATGAAGCACACATCTTCCTAATACCAAAAGCAAACAAAGACACCACTAAGAAAGAAAATTACAGACCAATATCCCTGATGAACACCGAAAGAAGAAGAAGAAGAAGAAGAAGAAGAAGAAGAAGAAGAAGAAGAAGAAGAAGAAGAAGAAGAAGAAGAAGAAGAAGGAGGAGGAGGAGGAGGAGGAGGAGGAGGAGGAGGAGGAGGAGGAGGAGAATGAAAAGTAGAAGGAGAACAAGAAAGAGTAAGAGAAGGAGAAGGAGAAGGCCTGAGCACCCCAGGATTCCCTCCCCTCCAGACTGCCGGCCCCAAGCGCCACAGCCATTCTGTCTTCCGGCCCAGGTGTTTGACGTCCCCTCGACCCACCCTTCCTGCGACCCAGCCTTCTCCTCGGCCCTGAACACCCAAGGCTTCACTCCCCTCCAGACTGCCAACCTAGTGGCCGGTACACCACCCCCAACCCCTTGACCCGCTGTTGAGTTGTGGGAAAGGGGCGTGGCCTAATCGTATGGAGGCGTGGCCTAGGCGAAGTGGGCGTGGCTTCTTTTATGGCCGCAGATATTCTCCTCAACATCATGTACAAGACTAATATCCTAGCTATTCATAAACAGTAGGACAATAAAACACAAGACTTCACATAAGGAGTGAAGTGTGGGGCCAGGTTCTAGAAGGGGGAAATAAAAAGGCAACCACCATTGACTGAGGCTATCCACAAACCTTTTTCGCAACAAGAGGGAACAGGGATACTGATCTTCAAGGTCCCTTTTCCTTACCACCACAACAAAATGAAGAAACAACACAAATCCCCACCGCAAGCAGAGGATTTTGAAAGGAGTCCAGAAACCTCAGTTGGCGTTTCCTACAAACTTGATCTCTCTGATAAAGAATTCAGAGTTGAGGGGGCTGGAGCGATAGCACAGCGGGTAGGGCGTTTGCCTTGCACGCGGCCGACCCAGGTTCTGATCCCAGCATCCCATATGGTCCCCTGAGCACCGCCAGTGGTAATTCCTGAGTGAAGAGCCAGGAGTAACCCCTGTGCATCGCCAGGTGTGACCCAAAAACCAAAAAAAAAAAGAATTCAGAGTTGAAATCCTCAAGATGCTCAGTGAACTCAATGCAAAGATTGACAACATAATGGAGGACCTGGCATAAACAACGCAACAGACAGCCGAAAAATACGGGAAGAAATGAGAACAGAAATAAAAAACCTACAAAAAGAAATGAAGGATTCGCTAGATGAAATAGAAAACTCTCTGGCTGCCCTCAACAATAGAATGATTGCAGCGGAAGACAGAATCGGTATGCTTTAAGATGAGCTGCAAGAAATCTAAGGGCAACAACAAACCATGGCAAGAGACCTCAAAATAGCTCTAGGGAGAATCAGAGTCCTAGGGGATTATTTCAAGAGGAACAACATTAGAATCATTGGACTAACAGAAGGACAGGGAACCAACCCTAACAAAAAGCCACAGTCAAAGAAATCATTGCTGAAAAGGTCCCAGAGCTGGACAATGCAGGCATCCAGATTCAAGGCACCCAAAGGGTGCCAGCTAAAAGAGATCCTAACAGAAAAACCCCAAGACAAATCATAGTTACAATGATGGACGTCATCCAGAGAGACACAACACTGCAAGCAGCAAGGTCGAAGAAGGAAATCACATACAAAGGAGCACCCCTTAGATTCACAGCAGAATTATCAGAGGAAACCCTCCAAGCCCGAAGGCAATGGTGGGATATAGTGAAAAACTCAATGAAATGAACGCTTCACCAAGAATACTTTATCCGGCTAAACTCTCATTCAAACTCAAAGGAATCATACACTACTTTGGGGAAAAACAACAGCTCAGGAACTTCATAGACTCAAAACCAAAGCTAAAAGAAGCACTAAAGGGGCTATTGTAAGACAAGAAGAACCCCTACAAGCACAACAAACCCTTACACAATGATGGCGCAAAATCTCATAACAATCTCCCTTAATGTCAATGGTCTAAATTCACCAGTTAAGAGACACAGACTGGCAAAATGGATTCAGAGACTCAAGCCAAAATTCTTCTGCCTCAAAGAAGCACATCTGAATAGCCAGAATAAACACAGACTCAAAGTCAAAGGATGGAAAACAATCCTGCAAGCAAACAAATCCCTCAAGAAAGCTGAGGTGACTTTACTAGTATCGGACAAGATAGACTTCAGGTTGAAAAAGATTAGAAGGGATAGTGAAGACCACTTTTTATTAATCACGGGATATGTACATCAGGAAGAAATCACACTCCTAAACGTCTATGCACCCAATGAATTACCAGCTAAATACCTACAACAGCTGCTAAGAGACTTTAAGGAGGACATTGTGAGCAACACAGTAGTAGTTGGAGACTTCAACACTGCCATGTCACCTCTGGACAGATCAAGAAGATTAAAACTCACCAAGGAAATACTGGCTTTCAAAGAAGAAATAGAAGAGAGAGGGCTAACAGATCTATACAGGGCTTTATAATCCCCGAAAAAAGGAATACACATTCTTTTCCAGTGCACAAAGAACATTTTCCAGAATAGACCATGCTCTGGGCCACACAGCTTCCCTCAACAGAATCAATGAGATAGACATTGTACCAGCTATCTTTTCAGGCCCTGATGCACTGAAGATAAAAGTTAATCATGGACAGATGCAGAAAACCAAATCAAACACCTGGAAATTAAATAGCTCGATGTTGAACAATGAGTGGCTCAGGAAGGAAATCAAGGAAGAAAATCAAACGGTACCTGGAAACAAATGAGAAAATGAAGACACGAGGTACCAGAACCTGTGGGACGCAGCTAAAGCCGTATTAAGGGGAAAATTTATAGCTCTGTAAGCATATCTCAGGAATGAAGAAAGGGCCCACATAAATAACTTGACTTCACAGCTCAAGACCTTAGAAAAGTACCAGCAAAAGGATCCCAAACCAGGCAGAAGGAAAGAGATAATAAAAATTAGAGCAGAAATTAACGACATGGAAACCCAAAAGACAATCCGAAAGATCAATGAAACCAAGAGCTGGTTCTTCAAGAAAATAAACAAGATTGATAAACCACTAGCAAGACTCACAAAGAAAGAGAGACAGAACCCTTGTAATCCGAATCAGAACTGAAAAGGGGGACATCACAAAAGAAACCAATGAAATTCAAAATATCATCAGAGACTACTTTGAAAATATGTATTCCACGAAACAAGAGAACCTAGAAGAAATGGATAAATTACTCGACTCCTACAATCTCCCAAGGCTGAAACAAGAGGACGTGGAGTACCTGAATAGTACAATTAACATCAAGGAAATTGAAATGGTAATCAAAATTCTTCCCAAAAACAAAAGCCCAGGTCCAGAAGAATTCACTACCGAGTTCTTCCAAATATATAAAGAGGACCAATTGTCAGTCCTTCTCAAGCTTTTCCAGAGGAAACAAAAACCCTCCCAAACAGTTTCTATGAGGCTCATATCTCCCTAACACCAAAAGGAGAAGGATAAGGAGAAGGAAATGGACAAGAACGACTATGAGAAGAAGAAAAAGAAGATGAAGAAGAAGAAGAAGAAGAAGAAGAAGAAGAAGAAGAAAGAGAGGAAGTAGAAGGAGAAAAGAAGTAGAAGAAAAAGAAGAAAAAATAATAAGAAATAGAAGGAGAAAGAGAAGGAGAGGGAAAAGGAGAAGGGAAATGAGGAGAGGAAAAAGAAGAAGTGATAAAGAAGAGGGAGGAGAAGGAGAAGATGGGGAAGGAAAAAGTGTCGAAGGAGAAGGAGTAAGAGAAGAAGAAAGAGAAGGAAAAGAAAAGGAGAAGGAGAATGATTAGAAGAAGATGAAGAAAAAGAAGAAGACAGAAAAGGAGAAGTAGAAAAAGGAGTAAAACAGGAAGAAGACATAGAATAGTAGAAGAAAAAGAAGAAGAAGAAAATGGAGAAAAAGGAGAAGAGGAGAAAGAAAAAATAAATAACCAGTAGAAGAAGAAAAGAAGACCAAGAAGAAGAAGGAGAAGAAAGAGAAGAAGTAGAAGAGGAAATAGAAAAAGAAGAAGAAGCAAAAGGAGAAGGAGGAGGAGGAGAAAGAGTTGGAGAAGGAGAAAGAGTAGGAGAATATGAACAATAAGAAGTAGGAGAGAAAAGAGAAGGAAAAGAAGAAGAAGAAGTAGAAGAAGAAGGAGGAGGAGGAGGAGAAAAAAGAGGTGAAAGAAGAAGGTAAAAGAATAGAGATAAGAAGGAGAAGAAAAGGAGAACAAAAAGAAGAAGAATGAGATGGAGTAAGAGAAAGAGAAGGAGAAGGAAAAGGGAAAGTAGGGGATGGAGATTTAGAAGAAGAAGAAAAAGAAGGAGGAGGAGGAGGAGGAGGAGGAGGAGAAGGATGAGGAAGAGGAGGAGGAGAAGAAAAGGAGGAGGAGGAACAAATGAAGAAGTAGGAGGAGGAGAAGAAGACGACGAAGAATAAGAAGAAGAAGAGGAAGAAGAAGAAGGAGAAAAAGAATAAGAATAAGAAAAAGGAGAAGAAATATAAGAAAAAGTAGAAAAAGAGGGAGAAAAGGAGAAGGATAAGGAAAAGGAGAATAAGGAGGAAAAGAAAAGAGAAAAATGAGACAACAAAGAAGGAGTAAAAGATGTGGGAAAAGAAGAAAATGAAGAAGAAGAAGAAGAAGAAAAGAAGAAGGAGAAAGAGAAGGAGAAGGAGAAGTAGAAAGAAATGGAGTTGAAGGAGAAAGAGAACAAGAAGAAGATGAAGACGATGAAGAAGGAGATGAATTAGAAGGAGAAGAAGTACAAGAAGAAGAAGACGGAGACGAAAAAGAAGAGGAAATTGAAGAAAGAGTAAGAGAAGAAGACAAAGAGGAAAAAAAGAAGAAAATCGAGAAGAAAAAGATAAAGGAGAAGAATGAGAAGAAAGAGAAGAAGAGAAGAAGACGAAAAAGAAGAATGTGAAAAGAAGAAGAAGTAAAAGGAGAAGAAGGAAAGGAGAAGGAGAAGAAGGAGGAAAATAGAAGGTGGAGAATTAGCGGAAGAAGAGTACTAAGAAGAATAAGAAGGAGATGGATAAAAAGAAGAAGAAGAGAAGAAGAGGTAGAAGAAGGAGAAACAGAAAAAGTAGGAAAAGGAGGCGAAGAATGAGAAGAAGAAGATAAAGAAGATGAAGTAGAAGAAGGAGAAGAAGAAGGAGAAGAAGATGGAGACAAAGGAGAATGAAAAGGAGTAGTAGGAGAAGCAAAAAGAGAAAAACAAGGAGAAGTAGAAGGAGAACAAGAAGAAAAAGGGGCAGAAGAAGAAGAAAAAGTAGAAGAAGGAGAAGGAGAAAGAAAAAGAGAAGAAGAGGAGAAAGACAAGGAAACGAACAGGAGAAGGGAAAGGCGAGGAAGGAGAATGAGAAGAAAAAGAAGAATATGAAAAAGAAGAAGATGAAGGAGAAGAAGTAGAAGTAGAAAATAAAGAAGACTAAGAAGCATTAAAAGAAGTAGAAGAAGAAAAAGAAGAGGTAGAAAGAAGAATAAAAGAAGATGTAGGAGAAAAATAAGGAGAAGAAAAGGAGAAAGAGAAGGAGAAGAAACAGGAGAAGGAGAATGAGTAGAAAGAAGAAGGAGAAGAAGAAGAAGAAGACGAAGAAGAAGAAGAAGAAGAAGAAGAAGAAGAAGAAGAAGAAGAAGAAGAAGAAGAAGAAGAAGAAGAAGAAGAAGAAGAAGAAGAAGAAGAAGAAGAAGAAGAAGAAGAAGAAGAAGAAGAAGAAGAAGAAGAAGAAGAAGAAGAAGAAGAAGAAGAAGAAGAAGAAGAAGAAGAAGAAGAAGAAGAAGAAGAAAGAGAAAAGAGGCCCCGCTTCCCGCCGCCTGGTCTCCCCGAGACCCTGCAGCCGCCCCAGCCCGTGTCCTCCGCGCCCCGGCTCCTGAGCTGGCTCCCTAACTGCGGCCCGCCCTCGCAGGTACCGTCCCAGACCCTCGGCCACGCCCTCCTGAGCCCCGCTTCCTGCCGCCTGGACTCCCCGAGACCCTGCAGCAACCCCACCCCGTGTCCTCCGCGCCCCGGCTCCTGACCTGGCCACCTAACTGTGGCCCGCCCTCGCAGGAAGACACTGGGGGCGTATCCCGTATCTTAGTGGGCGTGGTCTAAAATTGGGCGTGCCCTCCTCTCAGAGCGGCGGCCGCTAACGCGGCCGCAGTTATTCTTTCCTACCTCAGATAAATCAGTACTTGTATTTTTTTTTTAATTCACTTTTGCAATCTCAAACACGCAAAATAGCCATTAGCTTAGTCTGACACTATAAAAGCTGTCAGTTAATAAGGGAAGTTTAGCACGATCAGAAAACCTTCTTTCCACAAGAAGAAAAAGGAATAAATAACTACAAAGTTCCAACTCTATACTTCCGTAACAATATGAGGAAGCAGCGAAAATCCCCTCCACCAAGAGAGGGAGAGGAAAAAATTCCAGAAACATCAATGGGGGCTACTCACATCTACGACCTCTCAGATAAACAATTCAGAGAGGAGATCTGTAGGAGAGTCGACCTACTCCAAGCAACCATGGAACAGACATCCAATAAACTAAGGGAGGAGATGAATGAAGCACTGGAACGGTCCACCAAGAAAATACAGGAAGAAATGAGAACAGAAATCTCAAACCAACGAACGGAAGTCACACAAATAAAGGAATCAGTAGACGAATTAAAAATCTCACTAGATGCCCTCAACAGTAGAATGACTACAGCTGAAGACAGAATCAGCGACCTGGAAGATGAGCTGCAGAAAGCTTATAGACAACAACAAATCATGGCCAAAGACCTCAAAATGGCTATAGAGCGAATCAGAGCCCTGGGGGATGACTTCAAGAGAAAAAACATAAGAATCATTGGAGTAACGGAACCACAGGGAAGTAATCCCAATGACAAAAACACAGTCAAAGACATCATTGCTAAGAAATTCCCAGAGCTGGAGAAGGCAGGCATCGAGATACAAGGAGTCCGAAGAGTACCAGCAAAAAGAGACCCGAATAAAAAGACTCCAAGGCATATCATAGTCAGAATGACGGATGCTATGGATAGAGACACAATTCTGCAAGCAGCAAGGTCAAAGAAGGATATCACATACAAAGAAGCACCCTCAGATTTACAGCAGACCTGTCACAGGAAACCCTCCGAGCCCGAAGACAATTCTGGGACATAGTGAAAAGACTCAACGAAATGAATGCCTCACCAAGAATACTTTATCCGGCTAAACTCTCACTCAAACTCGAAGGAACCATACAATACTTCTCGGATAAACAACAGGTCAGGTCCTTCATGGACTCAAAACCAAAATTAAAAGAAGGTCTACAGGGGCTACTGTTAAGACAAGGTGGAGCCACATAAAAACAACAAATACCACAGAAATATGACACAAAATCCTATCACAATAATCTCTCTCAATGTCAACGGACTAAATGCACCCATCAAGAGACACAGAGTGGCAAAATGGATCCAGAAATTAAACCCAACATTCTGCTGCCTGCAAGAAACACACCTGAACAAACAGAATAAACATAGACTCAAAGTCAAAGGATGGAAAACAATCCTGCCAGAAAACAACCCCCTTAAAAAAGCTGGAGTGGCCATCCTAATATCCGACAACATAGATTTCAGGTTAAAAAAGATTAAAAGGGTCAGCGAAGGTCATTTTCTGTTTATCAAGGGATATGTACAACAGGAAGAAATCACACTCTTAAACATATAAGCCCCTAATAAGCGACCAGCTAAATATTTAAAACAACTCCTATCAGACTTCAAAGAGGACATCACTAACAGCACAATAGTACTCGGAGACTTCAATATGGCCTTATCGCCTCTAGATAGATGGACAAGAACAAAACTCAACAAGGAAACACTGACTCTGAAAGAAGAAATTGAAGAGAGAGGCCTAATAGACCTATACAGGGCCTTACACCCCCAAAAGAAAGAATACACATTCTTTTCCAGTGCACACGGAACATTTTCTAAAATAGACCATGTACTGGGCCCCAGAACATACCTTAATAGAATCGGAAAAATAGAAATTGTATCAACCATCTTTTCAGACCACGATGCGCTGAAGATAGAAGCTAACCACTCACTGACACGGAGAATCAAGTCAAACACTTGGAAATTAAACAATTCAATGTTGAAGAATGAGTGGGTCAGGAAGGAAATCAAGGAAGAAATTAAAAAATACTTAGAAATAAATGAGAATGAAGACACGAGTTGCCAAAACCTATGGGACGCAGCTAAAGCCGTGTTAAGGGGAAATTTTATAGCTCTCCAAGCATTCCTCAGGAAGGAAGAAAGGGCCCACATAGACAGCCTGAATTCACGACTCAAGACCTTAGAAAAGGACCAGAAAAAGGAACCCAAATCAAATCGAAGGAAAGAAATTATAAAAATTCGAGCAGAAATTAATGACATGGAAACCAAAAAGACAATCCGAAAGATCAATGAAACAAAGAGCTGGTTCTTCGAGAAAATAAACAAGATTGATAAACCGCTAGCAAGACTCACAAAGAAAGAAAGAGAGAGAGCCCTAATAAATCTAATCAGAAATGAAAAGGGGGGCATCATAACAGAAACCAGTGAGATTAAAAAGATCATTAGAGACTACTTCGAAAGTCTATATGCCACAAAACAGGAGAACCTAAAAGAAATGGATGGATTCCTCGATTCCTACAATCTCCCAAGACTGAACAAAGAAGACTTGGAATACCTGAATAGACCCATCAATGTTAAGGAAATTGAAACTGTGATCAAAAACCTCCCCAAAAACAAAAGCTCAGGCCCAGATGGTTTCAATGGCGATTTCTTCCAAACACTTAAAGAAGACCTGCTGCCTGTTTTCCTCAAACTTTTCCAGGAAATTGAAAAAACAGGAACTCTCCCAAACAGTTTCTATGAAGCACACATCTCCCTAATACCAAAAGCAAACAAAGACACCACTAAGAAAGAAAATTACAGACCAATATCCCTGATGAACACCGATGCGAAGATCCTCAACAAAATACTGGCAAATAGGATCCAACAACTCATCAAAAAGATCATACATCACGACCAAGTGGGATTCATCCCGGGGATGCAAGGATGGTTTAACATTCGAAATCAATCATCATAATCCACCATATCAATAAAAGCAAAGATAAAAACCATAGGATCATAGCAATAGATGCAGAGAAAGCATTTGACAAGATCCAACATCGTTTCATGATGAAAACCCTCGCCAAAATGGGGTTTGGAGGAACTTTCCTCAAGATAGTCGAAGCCATCTATCACAAGACTACGGCAAGCATTATCTTCAACGGGGAAAAACTAAGGCCTTTCCTCTGAGATCAGGCACTAGACAAGGATGTCCACTCTCACCACTCCTCTTCATTATAGTACTGGAAGTACTTGCGATAGTTATTAGACAAGAAAAAGAGATTAAGGGCATCCAGATAGGAAAGGAAGAAATCAAACTCTCACTATTTGCAGACGATATGATACTATATCTAGAGAAGCCTAAAACCTCTACTAAGAAACTCTTAGAAACAATAGACTTATACAGTAAAGTTGCAGGCTACAAATCAATATCCAAAAATCCATGGCCTTCATATATGCAAACAATGAGGCAGAGGAAAGGGACATAAAAAAGCAATCCCATTCACAATCGTGCCCCAGAAAATCAAGTACCTCGGAATCAGCTTAACCAAAGAAGTAAAAGACCTCTACAAAGAAAACTACAAAACGCTACTCCATGAAATCAAAGAGGACATGAGGAAATGGAAACATATACCCTGCTCGTGGATAGGGAGAATCAATGTTGTCAAAATGGCAATACTCCCCAAAGCATTATACAGATTCAACGCGATCCCTATAAGTATACCCATGCCATTCTTCAAAGAAATGGATCAAGCAATCCTAAAATTCATATGGAATAACAAACGTCCAAGGATAGCTAAAACAATTCTTGGGAAAAAGACGATGGGAGGCATCACCCTCCCCAACCTCAATCTTTACTACAAAGCAGTAACAATTAAAACAGCATGGTACTGGAACAAAGGCAGAGCCATAGACCAATGGAACCGGGTGGAATATCCTTACACACAACCCCAAATGTATGATCATCTAATCTTTGATAAGGGAGCAAGAGATGTGAAGTGGAGCAAGAAAGCCTCTTTAACAAACGGTGCTGGCACAACTGGACAACCACATGCAAAAAAATGGGTTTAGACTTTGACCTGACACCATGCACAAAAGTCAGATCAAAATGGATTAAAGACCTCAACATTAGACCACAAACCATAAGGTACATTGAAGACAAGGTCGGCAAAACCCTCCACGATATTGAAGATAAAGGTATCTTCAAAGGTGACATGGAACTAAGCAATCTAGTAAAAACAGAGATCAACAAATGGGACTACATTAAACTAAAAAGCTTCTGCACCGCAAAAGATACAGTGACCAGAATCCAAAGACTATCCACGGAGTGGGAAAGTATAGTTACACAATACCCATCAGATAAGGGGTTGATATCAATGGTATATAAAGCACTGGTTGAACTCTACAAGAAGAAAACATCCAACCCCATTAAAAAATGGGGCGAAGAAATGAACAGAAACTTTACCAAGGAAGAAATACGAATGGCCAAAAGGCATATGAAAAAGTGCTCTACATCACTAATCATCAGAGAGATGCAGATCAAAACAACCACAAGATACCACCTCACACCACAGAGACTAGCGCACATCCAAAAGAACAAAAGCAACCGCTGTTGGAGAGTATGTGGGGAGAAAGGGACCCTTCTGCACTGCTGGTGGGAATGCCGACTGGTTCAGCCCTTCTGGAAATCAATTTGGACGATTCTCAAAAAATTAGATATTGAATTCCCATTTGACCCAGCAATACCACTGCTGGGAATATATCCCAGAGAGGCAAAAAAGTATAATCGAAACGGCATCTGCACATGTATGTGCATCGCAGCACTTTTTACAATAGCCAGAATCTGGAAAAAACCCGAATGCCCTAGAACGGATGACTGGTTGAGGAAACTTTGGTACATCTATACAATGGAATACTATGCAGCTGTTACAAAAAAGGAGGTCACAATTTTTTTATTTAAGTGGATCAGCATGAAAAGTTTCATGCTAAGTGAAATGAGTCAGAAAGAGAGAGACAGACATAGAAAGACTGCACTCATCTATGGCATATAGAATAACAGAGTGGGAGACTAACACCCAAGAACTCTAGAAATAAGTACCAGGAGGTTGACTCCATGGCTTCGAGGCTGGCCTCACGTTCCGGGGAAAGGGCAACTCAGAGAAGCTATCACCAACTACATTGTAGTCGAAGGCCATGTGGGGGAAGGGAGTTGCGGGCTGAATGAGGGCTAGAGACTGAGCACAGCGGCCACTCAACACCTTTATTGCAAACCACAACAGCTAATTAGAGAGAGAGAACTGAAGGGAATGCCCTGCCACAGTGGCAGGGTGGGGTGGGGGGGAGATGGGTTTGGGGAGGGTGGGAGGGACGCTGGGTTTACGGGTGGTGGAGAATGGGCACTGGTGAAGGGATGGGTTCCCGAACTTTGTATGAGGGAAGTATAAGCACAAAAGTGTATAAATCTGTAACTGTACCCTCACGGTGATTCTCTAATTAAAAATAAATAAATTACAAAATAAATAAATAAATAAATAAATAATAAAAAAATAAAAAAGCAAAAAAAAATGGGGCGAAGAAATGAACAGAAACTTTACCAAGGAAGAAATACGAATGGCCAAAAGGCACATGAAAAAGTGCTCTACATCACTAATCATCAGAGAGATGCAGATCAAAACAACCACAAGATACTGGAAAACAATATGGACGATTCTCAAAAAATTAGAAATTGAGCTCCCATTTGACCCAGCAATACCACTACTGGGAATATATCCCAGAGAGGCAAAAAAGTATAATCGAAACGGCATCTGCACATGTATGTGCATCGCAGCACTGTTTACAATAGCCAGAATCTGGAAAAAACCCGAATGCCCTAGAACGGATGACTGGTTGAGGAAACTTTGTTACATCTATACAATGGAATACTATGCAGCTGTTACAAAAAAGGATGTCACAAATTTTTTATTTAAGTGGATCAACATGAAAAGTTTCATGCTATGTGAAATGAGTCAGAAAGAGAGAGACAGACATAGAAAGATTGCAATCATCTATGGCATATAGAATAACAGAGTGGGAGACTAACACCCAAGAATTGTAGAAACAACTACCAGGAGGTTGACTCCATGGCTTGGAGGCTGGCCTCACATTCTGGGGGAACGGCAACTCAGAGAAGGTATCACCAACTATAATGTAGTCGAAGTCCATGTGGGAGAAGGGAGTTGCGGGCTGAAAGAGGGCTAGAGACTGAGCACAGTGGCCACTCAACACCTTTATTGCAAACCACAACAGCTAATTAGAGGGAGAGAACAGAAGGGAATGCCCTGCCACAGTGACAGGGTGGGGTGGGGGGAGATGGGATTGGGGAGGATGGGAGGGATGCTGGGTTTACTGCTGGTGGAGTATGGGCACTGGTGAAGGGATGATTTTCCGAACTTTGTATGGGGGAAGCATAAGCACAAATGTGTATAAATCCGTAACTGTACCCTCATGGTGATTCATTAATTAAAAATAAATAAATTTATAAAAAAAAGAAGGAGAAAAGAAGAAGACGAAGGAGAAGAGGGAGAAGAAGATGAAGACGATGAATATGGAGAAGAATTAGAATGAGAAGAAGAAGTAGAAGAAGAAGAAGAAGAAGAAGAAGTAGAAGGAGAAGAAAAAGCAGAAGGAGAAGGAAAGGATGAGAAGGAGAAATAGTAACAGACGAAAAACGTAGAAGGAGAAAAAGAAGAAAAAAGGAGAGAAGAAAAAGAAGGAGATATAGAAGGAAAAGAGGGAGAAGTAGGAGAAGGAAAAGGAGAAGAAGAAAGAGAAAAGAGAAGAATAAAAGAAGGCCACAATAAGAATAAGAAGAACATGAATAAGACAATGAAAAAATAAGAAAAAGAAGGAGAATAAAAAGGAAAATAAGTAAAAGGAGAAGGAAGAAGGAGAAGGAAAAACAGAATACGGAGTATTAGAAGAAGAATAATATTAAGAAGAAGAAGAAGGAGATGGAGAAGAAGAAGAAAAGAAGAAGAACATTCAGAAGAAGACAGAGAAGGTGAAATAGAAGGAGAAAGGGAAGAAAGTGGTGACGAAGAAGAATGAGAAGAAGTAGAAGATGAGTAAGAAGAAGATGAAGTAGAAGAAGAGGGAGAAGAAGAAGGAGATGAAGAAGCAAAGGAAAAGAAAAAAGAGAAAGAAAGGGAGAAGGTGAAGGATAATGATAAGAAGAAAAGAAAAAGGAAAAGGAAATGAGAATAATAGGACGGAAAAAGAGAAGGAGAAGTAGAAGGAGAACAAGAAGTAGTAGGAGAAGAAGAAAAAGGAGGAGGAGAAGAAGTAGAAAAAATGATGATGATGAAGAAGAAGTAGAAGAAAGAATTAGAGAAGAAGAAGAAAGAGAAGAAAGAGAAGGAAAAAGAGAAGAAGCAGAAGGAGAAAGACAAGGAGAAGAAGAATAGATAGAAAAGGCAGGGAGGGACAATGAAAAGAAACAGAAGACTATGAAGAAGAATATAAAGAAGAAGTTGGAGAAGGAGAAGTAGAAGAAGAAGAACAAGACGAAGAAGAAGAAGGAGAAGTAGGAGGAGAAAAGAAGAAAGAGAAGGAGAGGGAAAAGTAGAATGAGAAGGAGAAGGAAGAGGAGGATAAGGAGAATGACTAGAAGAAAAAGAAGGATAAGACAGAGAAAGAGAAGAAGAAGAAGAAGAAGAAGAAGAAGAAGAAGAAGAAGAAGAAGAAGAAGAAGAAGAAGAAGAAGAAGAAGAAGAAGAAGAAAATGAGAAGTAGATAAAGAAAAACAAGATGGAGAAGAAGAAGAAGGAAACGGAGATGAAGGAGAAGGAGAAAGAGAAGGATAAGGAGGAGAAGAGGAAGAAGGAGAAAAAAGAATAAGAAGAAGGAGGGGTAAAAGAATAAGAATAAGAAGAATATGAAGAAAAAGAAAAAGAGGAAGAAGAAGAAGAAGAAGAGAATAAGGAGAATAAGGAGAAAGAACAAGAAGAAGAAGGAGAAAGACAAGGAGAAGAAGTAGGAGTAGGAAAATGAGGAGAAGGAAATGAGAAGAATCAGAAGAATATGAAGAAGAAGATGATGATGAAGGAGAAAATGAGATGGAGAAGAAGAAGTAGAAGATGAAGCAGACGTAGAAGAAGAATTGATAAAAAGGAGAAGAAGGAGAAGGAAAAAGAGAAGAAGCAAAAAGAGAAAGAAGAGGAAGAAGGATGAGGAGAAGAAATAGAAAGAGAAGAAATAGAAGAAGTAGACTGCCAAGACGAAGAAAGGAAGAAGTAAAGAAAAATAAAAGACGATGGATGAGAAGAAAAAAAGAAGAAAAAGGAGAATAAGGAGAAGAAAAAGATGCTAAAGAAGTAGAAGAAGAAGAAAAGAAGATGAATAAAAACAGTAAGGAGAAGGATAAGTAAAAGTAGAAGGAGAAAAAAGAAAAGGAAAACGATTAGGAGAAGGAGAAAAAAGTGGAAGATAAAGAGAATGAGAAGGGAAAGAAGAATAAGAACAGGAAGAAGAGGACAAAGAAGAAAAAGGAGAAGAAAAAGAAGAATCAAAAAAGAAGCAGAAAAATGAGAAGAAGAGGAAGAAAAGGAAAATAATAAGGAGGAGAAAGAGAAAGAAAAGAAAAAGTAGAGAGAAGAGGAGAAGGAGAAGTAAAAGGAGGAGAAGGAGATTGAGAGGAAGATTAAGAATAAGAAAACAAAAAGGAGGAGACGGAAAAGAGAAGGAGGAGAAAGCGAAAGAGAACGAGAAGGAAAAGGAGGAGTAGAAGAAGAAGAGGATGAAGAAGAAAATGAAAAAGAATACGAAGAAAAAGAAAAGAAGGAGAAGTAAAAGGATATAAAGGAGAAGAAAAAGAGAAAGACAAGGAGAAGGAAAATGAGGAAAAGGAGAAGAAGAGGAAAGAAGAGGAAAGAAAGAAGAAAAAAGAAGAAGAAAAAGTAAAATAGAACAAGGAAATGGAAAAGGAAAAGGAGAATGACAAGGAGGAGGAAAAAAGATAAGGAGAATGAGAAGAAGAAGAAGAAGAAGAAGAAGAAGAAGAAGAAGAAGAAGAAGAAGAAGAAGAAGGAGAAAGATAAGAATTAGAATGAGAAGAACAAAAGAGGAGAAAGAGAATAAGAAGAAAAAGTAGAGGGAGAAAACAATAAGAAGATGTAGAAGAACAGAAGAAGGAGAAAACGAGTAGAAGAAGAAGATGACGACGAAGAAGAAGGAGAATAAGAAGAGGAGGAGAATAAAAAAGAAAATGAGAAGGAAAAGGAGAAGAAGAAGAAGATAGAGAAAGAGAATGAGAAGAAGGAAGAGGAGGTGAAAATATGAGCAGACGAAGAAGAAGAAGAAGGAGAAAAACAAGAAGAAGTAAGAGAAGCATAAGTAGAAGGAGAAAAAGAAAACGAAAAAAGAAGACGAGAAGGAGAGGAGAATGAGAAGATAAGACAAAGGAAAAAGAGAAGAAGAAGAAGAAAAAGAAGATGAAAAAGAAAATGAAGAAAAGAGGAAGGAGAAAAAGAAGAGTAAGAAGAAGAAAAAGGAGGAGATGAAGAAGAAAAGGAGAACACGAAGGAGAAAAGGAAGAACAAAGAAAAGTAGGAAAAGGAGAAGTAGGAGAAGGAGACAGAGAAGGAGAAGGAAAAGTAAAAGGAGGAGAAAGAGAATGAGAAGAAGAAGAACATGAAGAAGAAGAAGGAAGAGGAGCAGAAGGAGAAACAGGTGAAGGAAACGAAGACAAAGAAGAGGAAGAAGGAAAAGAGGAAGAAAAGGTAAAAGGAGAAGAAGAAGAAGAAGAAAAGAAGAATGAGAAGAAGAGTATAAAGAATGTGAAGGAGATGTAGAAGAAGAAGACGAACACGAAGAAGAACAAGAAGGAGAAGGAGAAGAAGTAGAAGACAAGAAGAAGGAGAAGGAGACAGAACAGGAGAAGTGGTCGAACAAGAGAGAGAAAGAGAAGAAGGAAAAGGAGTAGAAGGAGAATGACATGAAAAAGAAGAAGAAGAAAAAGGAGAAAATGATAAGGAAAAAAGAATACAAGGATGAAAGAGAAAAGGAAGAAGAAGTATATGAAGAAGAAGAGAAGAAATAGAAGAAGAAAAGAAGAAGATAAAGAAGAAGTAGAAGGCAAGTAGGACAAGTAAACAGAGATAAAGGAGAATGAGAAAGAGAAGGAAAAGGAGAAGGAAAAGGAGAAGGAGATGAAGAGGAATAAACAGGAAAGAAAAGAAGAAGATTAGAAGAAGAAGAAAATAAAAGAAGAGGAAGGAGAAAAAGGAGAAGTAGAAGGAAAACGAGAATGAGATGGACAAGGAAAAAGCGGAGGGAAAAGTATGAGTAGAAGAAGAAGGAGAAGATTAAAAAGAAGGAGAAAGAGAACAAGAAGAAAGAGAAGAAGAAGAACAAGAAAAGGTGGAGAAGGAGAAAGAGAAGATAAAAAAGGAGAAGAAGAAAGAGAAGTAGTAGAAGTGAAAGAAGGAGAAGGTGACGAAGAAAGAGCAGAAAAGGAAAAGAGGAGGGACGAGAAGGAAAAGGAGAAGCATGATAAGGAGAAAGAGAAGAAGAATGACAAGGAGAACAAAGAACAGGAAAAAAGAATGAGTAGAAGAAAAAGAAATAGAAGAAGGAGAACGAGAAGAACCTGTAGAAGAAGAAGAAGAACGAGAGAGGAAGAGTGGAAGTAGGAGAAGAACAAAGAGAAGATAAAGTAAAAGAAGGAGGAGAAGAAGAATATGAAAAAGAAGTAGTGGAAGGAGAAGAAGAAACAGAAGAATTAAAATAAGAAAAAGGAGAAGACAAAGAATAAAAGAAAAAAATAAGAAGAAAGAATAAAAATAAGTAGGAGAAGACAAAGAAGAGGAGAAGAGGAAAGAGAAGAAGAAGGAATAGTAAAATGAGAAGAAAGAGAATGTGAAGAGGAGGAACATGAAGAAGAGGAAAAGAAGGAGAAAGAGGAGAAAAACGAAAACTAAGAAGAAGAAGAACAAAATGAAGAATGAAAAGAAGAAAAAGAACAAGAAAAATAGAAGATGAAAAGAAGATTGAGAAGAAGAAGAATAGAAAGAGGATTGATGAGGAAAAGTAGGATAAGAAAACGAAGAAGGAGAAGAAGTAGAAGAAGACAAAGAGAAAGAAGAAAAGTTGAAGAAAAAGAAGAAGAATAAAAGAAGAAGTCTAACAAGAACATGTAGAAGAGAAGAAAAAGATTAAGAAGAAGGAAAAGAAGAAGAACAAGAAGAAGAAGAAGGCGATGAAGATGAAGAAGGAGAAGAATAAAAATAAGAAGAATAAAAAGAACAAGAAGAAGACGAAGAAACAGAAGGAGAACAACAAAAGAAGAAGAAAAGAAGAAGAAGGGGATGGAGAAGGAAAAGGAGAAGGTGTAGAACAAGAAAGAGAACAAGAAATTGAAGGAAAAGGAGAAAAAGAAGGAGAATGAGAAGAAGAACAACAACAACAACAACAAAAACAAGAACAAGAACAAGGAGAAGAAGGTGGAGAAGAAGAAGAGGAGGAAGAAGGAGAAGACGAAGGAACAGGGGGAGGAGGTAATAGAGAAGAAGAAGAAGAAGAAGAAGAAGAAGAAGAAGAAGAAGAAGAAGAAGAAGAAGAAGAAGAAGAAGAAGAAGAAGAAGAAGAAGAAGGAGAAGAAGAAGAAGAAGAGTAAGAAGAAGAAGAAAAGGAAGAAGACAAAGATGAAGAAGAAGAAGAGAAGAAGAAGAAAGACGTAGAAGGGCCGGAGCGATAGCACAGCGGGTAGGGTGCTTGCCTTGCAGGCGGTCAACCCGGGTTCGATCCCCGGCATCCCATATGGTCCCCCAAGCACCGCCAGGAGTAATTCCTGAGTGCAAAGCCAGGAGTAACCCCTGAGCATCGCTGGGTATGACCCAAAAAGCAAAAAAAGAAAGAAAGAAAGAAAGAAAGAAAGAAAGAAAGAAAGAAAGAAAGAAAGAAAGAAAGAAAGAAAGAAAGAAAGAAAGAAAGAAAGAAAGAAAGAAAGAAAGAAAGAAAGAAAGAAAGAAAGAAAGAAAGAAAGAAAGAAAGAAAGAAAGAAAGAAAGAAAGAAAGAAAGAAAGAGAGAGAGAGAAAGAGAGAAAGAAAGAAGTAGAAGAAGAGGAAGAAGAGGAAGAAGGAGAAAAAGGAGAAGAGGAAGAGGCAGAAGAAGAAGAAGAAGAAGAAGAAGGAGAAGAAGGAGAAGAAGAACGATAAGAAGGAGAAGGAGAATAGGAAGAAGAAGACAACGAAACAGAAGAAAAATATAAGAAAAAGAACAAGAAGAAAAGTAGAAGAAGGAGAACAAGAGAAAGAAGAAGAAGAAAAAGAGAATGAAGAGAATAAAAGGAAAAGAAGGGAAGTAGAAGAAGATGAGGACGAAGAGGAAGACGAAGGAGGAGGAGGAGGAGGAAAAAGAGAAGAAGAAGGAGGAGGAGAAGAAGAAGAATAATTAGAAGATCATAAAGCAGAAGAAGGAGAAGAATAAGAAGAAGCAAAATAAGAAGAATACAAAGACGAGGACAAAGAAGAGGACCAAAAGAAGAAGGAAGAAGACTAAGAATTAAACGGCGAAAAAGTTGAAGAAGATCATGAAGCAGAAGAAGGAGAATAAGGAGTACAAATAAGAAGCAAAAGAAGAAGACAAAGAGGAACAAGAAAAGAAGAAAAAGAAGTTGAAAAAGAAGGAGGAAAAGAAGTTGAAGAAGAGGAAAGAGAAGAAGAAGGGAAAAAAATAGAAGGAGACGCAGAAGAAGAAGAAGAAGAAGAAGAAGAAGAAGAAGAAGAAGAAGAAGAAGAAGAAGAAGAAGAAGAAGAAGAAGAAGAAAAGAATTAGAAGAAGAAGAAGAACAAGAAGAAGGAGGAGGGGAAGAAGAAGACGAAGAAGAAGAACAAGAAGAACAAGAACAAAAACAACAACAACAAGAAGAAGAACAAGAAGAAGAAGAAGAAAAGAAGAGGAAGAGAAGGAGAAGAAGGAGAAAGAAAAGAAGAAGAGGAAGAATGAGATGAAGAGGAGGAAGAAGAAGAATGAGAATGAGGAGAAGGAGAAAAAAGAGGAAGAAGAAGAAAATGAAGAATAATAAGTGGAAGAAGGAAATGAAGATGAAGAAAAAGAAGAAGAAGAAGAAAAGAAGGAGAAGAAGAAAAGAAGGAGACAAGGAATGAGAAAATGAGAAGAAGAAAAAGAAGAGAAAGAACAACAAAAAGGAGAAAAAGCAGAAGGAAAAAATAAGAAGATGTAGAAGAAAGAGAAGGAGAAGGAGAAGAAGAAGGAGAAAAGAGAAGAGAAGAAGAAAAAAGAAGAAAAAGTAAACGGAGATGAAGAAGAAGAACAGAAGAAAACGCAGAAAAAGAAGAAGAGGAAGAAGGAAAACCAGAAGAAGAGGAAGTACAAAAAGGAGAAAGAGAAGAAGGAAAAGAAGAAAAATAAGGAGAAGGAGAAGCAATTTAGAAGAAGTAGAAAGCGAAAGAGAAGGAGTAGGAGAAGAGAAGCAGGAGAAAGAGAAGTAGATTAAGAGGAAATGGATGAGGAGAAGAAGAAAACTAAGAGAAAGAAGAAAACGAGGTAGAAGAAAAAAGAAGAAACGAAGAACTGGAAGAAAAAGAAAAGTAGAAGTAGAACAAGAAAAAGAAGCTGTAGGAGAAAAAGAAGTAGAAGATTAAGAAGATAAGAAGGACAAGAGTAAGAAGAAGATGAAGAAGAAGTAGAAGAATACGAAGAAGGAGAAGAAAAAGAAGAGCCATAAGAAGTAAAAGAGAAGAAGAAGAAGTAGAAGAAGAAAAAGAAGACGACGACGAAGAAGAAGATGGAGAAGAAGAAAAGAAGGAGAAGGAGATGGAGAAGTAAAGAAATAAGAAGTAGAACGAGAAAGAGAAGAAGGAAAAGGAGGAGAAGGAGAAGAATAAGACGAAAAAGAAGAAGAAGCAGAAAGGAAATGAAGAAGAAGAAGTTGAAGAAGGAGAAGAAGGAGAAGGAAAAGAAGCAGAAGAAAAGGAAGACGAAGAAGAAGAATAGGAAGAGGATGACGAAGAGGAAGAAGAAGATGAGGAAGAAGAAAAAGGAGTAGAAGAAGGAGAAGACGAGAATAAGAAGAAGAAAACAATGAAGAAGAAAAAACAGGAAGAAGAAAAGCAATAAGTAACGAAGAAGGAGGAGGAGGAGAGGGAGGAAGAGGAGGAGGAGAATAAGAAGTTGAATAGAAGAAAAGAACATGAAGAAGCAGAAAAAGAAGAGGAAGAAGAAGGAGAAGAAGAAGAAAATGAAGACGAAGAGGAAGACAAAGAAAATGAAAAAAAGAAGGACGAGAAGGAGGAGGAGAAGGTGGAGGAGACGAATATGAAGAATGAGGAAGAAGAAGAAGAAGAAGAGGAAAAAAGAAGAAGGAGGAGGAGGAGGACGGGAGGAGGAGGAGGACGAGGGGAGAAGGAGAAAGAGAAGAAGAAGAATACAGGGCAGAAAAATAAAATGAAAAAGCAGAAAAAACAAAGAAGGAGAAAAAGAAGAAGCAGAAACCAAAGAGGAAGTAGAAAAAGCGTAAGAAGAAGAGGAAAAAAGAAGAAGTTGAAGAATAAGAAGCAGAAGAAGAGAGAGGAGGAAAAGGAAAAGGAGAAGGAGCAGAAGGAGAAAGAGCATATAAGAAGAACGAGAAGGAAAGG
>NC_073313.1:47512260-47707260 GCF_027595985.1 Sorex araneus | reverse complement strand
TTCAGGCATGAGGAGTACTAACCTAAGTATCATGTCTCTCACTGTCTTTTCTGCTGTGTCACCAGACCTGTTCTCTGAGCTCAAATACAATTCCAGTAAATTTACTTGGATTGTATTCTCATGTATTACCAAAATTGCTGACTTTTTCAATAAAATTTCATCCATGAACTAGATATATATAATTATCTTGTTATTTATTTTGTTGGACATTAAAATAAAGTGCTCATTCAAATAAAGTACTGGGGTATTAAATTTATCATCAATTAATTTTAAAAAGTTAATTCATACTTCCAATCTGGTTAAGATTTCGTTAATGCCCATAAAATTTTACTGCCTCCGCAAAAAGTAAAATGATGTTACTCTTTTCTTATTATGAATAAAGACAAATAACTTGATGCTAGGAAGACATTAAAGCACAAAATGAGCCACATTTGTTATTTTAACCACAAGTGCTTAACTCCTGTGATGTTCACATACTCTTCACAGAATAATGCTAACACAGCTTTCCCAAGAACCAGAGATCAGAGTAATACTATATATTGGCTCCCTCTTGCAAAGTCATGTGAAAGACTTCATGAAGCTTGCAACAATGAAACAATGTTCAGTTCTTATTAATGCACTATCTCTCATCCTTAGAAAACTTATGAAAGCCTTCATTGTTATTTTTATTTATTAATAATATATATTTACATTCTGTGAAAACAGGACAAGTTATAAATATACTTTGGATTATAAGTTAAGAAAAATTGTCTCTAAACTTCTAAATAATACACTAACATGTACCATTGTATTTACGTATTACTTACATTTGACATACATTAAGTCAGTGGTTTTCAACCTTTTTTCCTTGCAAACCACCACCAGTCCATGAACTAGCAATTGAAAACAAGTACTTTACTCAATTATTATTGTACATAGGTAGTACATGCCTTATGTAACATAAATATCCTAAGAAAATTTAGAATTCTAAATGGGTATGCACCAAACAATTGAAAATCAAAATACATGGAGTAAAATCTAACAGACATGAAAAAGAAACCAATAAATTCACAGTTACAACTGGAAAAATTTCAGCACTCTTCCCTTAGTATATGACAGAACAAGTATACAGAAAGTTATGAGATCACAATTTTGTGTCAGGAAACCATGAACATTGGGCCTGATACACAATAACCTTCTATAAAGATGAAGTAAGTAAAGTCATCATTTTTAGTCTGAATACTAACTGCTGATAAAATTTAATTAATTTCAAATTTTAAAAGAAAAATCCTAACATTCTCCATGACACTCCAATACATGACGGTAAAACATGTCATGTATCCAAACTCAGCAACTTCTAAGATAAGAGAATTAAGTGGCAAAAGGATCCCTCAGAACTCAACTATTACGAAGTTCACTGAACCTAGAATGAAGGATATAAATATATTTATTTCTGAAGCTGAAATAATTTTTGAAGAACATACTTCATTTTATTAAACTGTCAGCTTAGTAGCTTTCTCTATATCTTTGTGTGCTGTGCTAAGACTATCTTTGAAATACCAGATTCCACTGTCAGCTTGATATTTAAAACCAGCTGGCCTCACTCCACTTCTATCCATCATGTTGTATTGTTGTATAAGAAGTGTGATTTCTTTGGCAGGAGACATATTGATGGCAAGGAAAGCATCTTTTTTCACATTTTACTGTGTGGCTTTTTAAAATGTATTTATTCTACACATCAAAGATATAACTGAAACAACTGAAATTATTCAAATAAATTAATAGGTTTATACATGTTATTCTATTCTTTAAAGTTTAAATCTCATCTTTGTTTGCTCAGATCCTTACAGGAAACTCGGCTCATGATGCTTTTTCACTCAGAATTATCTTCTGTTGCTAAGTGACTTAATATATATCATATACTTATCCTACAAATCATTGGTAATAATATATACTCAGAAACGAATGTATTAGTGACCATTAATATACAAAGAACCTTGGTCAGGTAGGCCTTCAAATCGGAGGCATCATCTTTTTCTTTTGACAATAGTGGAAGCACAAGTTCTGTATTTAAGTACGATCCGACAGTCCCACAATCAACTTGATTCAGTGTTCAGAGTGACAGTGACCTCGCTAAAGTAAATTTTCCTTCTAAATCCAAAATTTGTCCATGTTACATAATGAATAAGAAAAGTAAAATATTGAACTTACTGAATATATTAGTTATGAATTGCTGAATAATTACAACATACATGGGATATAAAGAAGCAATGCCAAAGATAAGACAGTCCCAGAAGAAACAAACTCTGAAATAGAGCAAACAGAATAACAATCTGTGATGGTAAATGTGGGGAAGAAACAGGTATCTTGGACCATGGTGGTGGATTACTGACACATTGGTGGTGGAGTAGTAAAGTAACATTACAAGGAAAAAATTAAATAAATAAAATGGAGCTGTTGGTAAATCATATTACTAACCATTTTAAGGCTTGCAGCTTAAATAATACACATTTGTTCTCTCATATGGGTTCACAATCTGAATATAGCTTAACTGGACCCTCTGCCTCAGTATTTTTCACAGGATTACTATTAAGGTGTCATCAGGACTGGGGTCTCAGGTAATGTATCAGTTATAAAAGGATCCACTTCCTTGGAGCTATAGAGATAGTACTGTAGTAGTATACTTGTCTTGTATGCTGAAAACTTGGGTTCGATCCTCAGCATCCCATATGGTTCCCTGAGTCTGCCAGCAGTGATCCTTGAGTGCAGAGACAGGAGTCAGCTCTGAGCCTTGTCAGATGGTGACCTCCAAACAAACAAAAAATCAAAAGAAAGAAAAGGAAGGGATTTACATACAAGATCCAACTATTCTTTTTCTTGTCTTTTTCTCATTCTTCTCTTTCTCTTTCTTCATCTTTCTTTCTTCCGGCTCCTCCTCCCCTTTCTTTCTCCACCTGCTCTTTCATCTCCGTCTCCTACTTCTCCTTATTTATAATTTTTTTGGGGGAAGGGTCACACCCGGTGATGCTCAGGGCTTACTCCTGGCTCTGCAATCAGGAATTATTCCTGGCATTGATCAGGGGACCATTTGGGATGCTGGGGATCAAACCAGGGTCTGCAGCATGCAAGGTAAATGCCCTACCCAGCCCCTTCTTATCCTTCTATTCCTTTTCTCCTTCACCTACACCTTCACTTTCCCTTTTGTCTTTTCCTTCTCTGGAGGAAGCACATCTGGTGATACTCAAAGATTACTTCATGTTCAAGGGTACTTGGGGAACCATTTGTATCTGGAGATCAAATCTAGGCCTCTTGTAGTCAAAGTGCTCAGCGATTGATCCATCTCCCTGGTCACAGGGCCTAGCATTTTTTGATTGCTGGACAGAGGATTCCAATTCCTTGTTGGCTATTAGCCAGAAGTCACCCTTAGTCACCCTCAGCTCCTTGATATATGGATTTCCATTAAAAGGCAATTTGTTTCTTTAACACAACAAAGAAAAGAAGCTGAATAACAAAATGTAGCTTACAATTTTTATTTCCTCATAGAGAAAATAGTTAATTGAAGTAAGTAACTTCAGGGAAGACATCACAGAAAGCTATGAGTAGATAGAGATGGGGATATTTGGAAGCTATCTTAGAAGCTTCCTGCCTCATTGAGGCACAAAATTTCTCCCATTTGCATAAGGGTTACTTTCTCTCTCTTTTTAATTGAATCACCATGAGATACAGTTACAAAGCTTTCATATTTGCGTTTCAGTCAGACAATGATCGAACACCCATCCCTCCACCAGTGCAAATTTTCCACCACCAATGTCCCTAGTAATACCCCTGCCCTTTTCAACCCTCCCCCTGCCTCTATGGCAGACAATTTTCCCAAAACTCACTCTCTACTTTTGGACATTATGGTTTACAATACAGATACTGAGAGGCTATCATGTTTGGTCCTTTATCTAATTTCAGCACACATCTCACAATCCTGAAAATTTCATCAATCATCATTGACTTAGTGATCCCTTCTCTATTCCAGATGCCTTCTCCCCTAACTCATGAGTCAGGCTTCCAACTATGGAGCAATATTCCTGGTCCTTGTATCTACTGTCCTTGGGTGTCAGCCTCATGTTATGTTATTCTATACTCCACAAATGAGTGTAGTCCTATGTCTGTCCCTCTCTTTCTGACTCATTTCACTTAGCATGATACTCTCCATGTCTATCCATTTATAAGCAAATTTCATGACTTCATCTCTCCTAACAGCTTCAAAGTATTGCATTGTATAGATGTAAAAAAGTTTCTTTAACCAGTCGTCTGTTCTTGTGTACTCGGGTTGTTTCCAGATTCTGGCTATTGTGAACAGTGCTGCAATGAACATACAGGTTCAGATGTTGTTTCTTCTGTACCTTTTGCATAGGTTCACTTTCAAACTTCCTATTTCTTAATAATACAGACAAGACAAGGCACACAATAAAAATATCTTTTCTTACAAATGAATTTGGCCAAATTTAAAAGAAGATTGACATATAAGGCTTTAGATCAAGTGCTTCTATTTTCCAATTCCTGGTATCTATGTTTTTCTACCTTGGTTTTTAATGTGTACCACTAGTGAACGTCAAGCACATTTTTTTCAGATTTAAAGTAACAAAATGAAAATAGAATATAATGTGAAACCCTCTGTCTCAGAGCTGCGTAAACTCGTAGCACAGGGATTACACAGTAAAGGTTGTTTGTGGGCTCACCGGGCAGCGAGAGATCTGTGCTCTCGAACTGCTTCCTCACCCGGCTGAGGTGGGTTGCTCTCAGCTCTTACTCAGCCTTCACTCTAACTTGAAACCTTCTCTTCTAACTCTGTGTCTCCCACACCTCTGTCCTTTTCTATCTCAGTGTCTATCTCTCTGTAACCATCTGTCTGTCTCTCTGTAACTCCGCAATCCTTTCCTCCCGCTGTATCCATCTCCTCTATCTTTGTCTCTGCTGTCTCTCCCCGTCTCCCTGCAGCCAACCTTTTTATTCTCTTTCCATGCCTTCCCAACCACGCCATCCCAAAGGAAGCGCAATCAAAATGTTTTTCCAGTCTTCCTGACCACCTGCAATCCATGAGGGCAAAACAGCCCTTAAGGTGTGTTTCTCCTCTCCTTATACCTGCAACTTGATTAACATCTTTAATTCTCCCTCCTAATATTTACCATTCTGTATGGACACAGTAATAGACACTTTTAGGGTTGTAGGTTGACTCTCCTGAGGACATCTCGCTACAGCCTCAGACCATAGTGCTCATGCTGGATTAATCATTCCTAACCCTAGTAGGGTTCAAATCTATTTATTACTTTTGGATCATTACAGAATTTGTCCATGACCAAGCTCTTAATCTATAGTTAAGCATTTTGGCACTTAGGCCAGGTTTATTTTGATGCCAGGGTAGCTAGCTCACGGCTTCCCTGGGTCCACCCAGTCAGGACCCTGCTTTGGGGGATCTAAGAAGTAAGGGCAACTGAGGCATAAGTCAAGAGAGCAGATAGCCAGGAGGTAATAATACCTGGAGTCAATCAGCTTCCAAGCCACAGGTTTGTCTTTTTAACTGTCTTCCCTTATCCATATAAAAATCAATTGCTCTGAAATAACTAGCCATGCAAAGGACATTAAGGAGAAGAGAAAGACAATATTTACAAATCAGAGTCTGATCGAGAGACAAAGGTAATTGACAAGTTGGGGGGCAATCAATAAACACAAGCTCCCAGAAGGCAGGGAGGAAGGGCAAACTAATGTTATCCTACAATATAACATTTCCAAATAATTGGTGGTGTATGATGGTTACAAGTCAGGAAAGTGTCTCTAAACTTCAAGAATAAACTACATTAGAACCACTGACTTTTTAAAAATTTGTCCTTTAAGGAGACCTTATAACTGCATTTCTTCTTTATTTATTGTGCTTGAATTGAAGTCACAGCCTCACACATGCAAGGTAAGTACTCTACAATTGAACTACATCCCCAATCTAAGGATACTTTAGGTAAAACAATATTAGGTGTCTTTGACAGAGAGGAAATATCAGGAAACACAAGTGGAAGAGTGAATAGATGAGAGTAGATGCAAATTCCATTAAAAAATCACACACAGCGTGGTATGGCCAACACAAAAAACAAAAACGAGACTATTTGGGGGGCACTGGGGGGATGCACACCCAGCTTTGCTTAGAACAAACATGGCAACCAACTTATCCACTATAGTATCTCTCAGGCCTCACTAAAGACTATTTTTTAAATTTTATTGAATCACTGTGAGATAGTTACAAGCTTTCATGTTTGGGTTACAATCACACAATGATCAAACAACCATCCCTCCACCAATGCACATTCCCAACAACCAAAGTTGTCATTGTGGTAACTAGTGGTCAATTCCTGTGAGGAACTAAGGAAATAGCTAAAAAACACATCTCCAAGTTACAACAGACACTGAGAAAGCTGGTGTAGTTGTTCAGTAACTCGCTTTTGTCCTTGGATGAAGATTGCTTCTGATAGCATTAGCTTTCTGAACTTTGCTTATTGTATGCAAGCATGCTACCCCTGCCAAAAGGATAAAAATGTTCTTTGACAGAGTCAAAGGTATTCAAAGTACGCAGTCCTCACACATAGAGGTGAGTGTGGATGAAATACAAATGAGTCATGGATAGCATCTGAAAATGTTACTGTAACTGAAGAGCTGTAGGGAGAACACACAGTTCTTCCCTAACTCTGATTAAGGGTTGTACCTAAAACAATCCTAAGGAGACAAGAAGTTCTTGCTTCACGTTAAGTTACCTCACACATTCCTGTCTATAGCAGGCAAATAGTGAGATTAAACTAGAATGTGTCATGTAAAAAAGCTCTGAAATGGCGCGCAGCAGTGAAGAACCCTGGCCAGCAAGCACCAAACACCGGAGAAAGCTCCGGACCCCAAAGAAAGCCAATAAAACCGAGTGCCCAAGAAAGAGCAGGTGCAGTCGACCTGCCTTCTCCAGTTGGAATCCAAGTGGCACTGAGCTTTTATTTACATGGCTCTGGTATGTGGGTACCAGAATTATTTCTCCAAACCGATGGAGGCACTGGAAATGGGCAGTTCCACCTAGGCTTCCAGCCCACCCCTAACCCCGGAAGTCACACCCTCAACCCGCCCCCAGTGCTATCTTGCCGAACTCAGCAGTGAAGAATCCTAGTCGGCGGGCACTACACAGGGGAGAATTCTCTGGACTCCAAACCAAGTCGATAACACCAGGGTATCACAGAAGGAGCAGGTGCAGTCTGCCTGCCTAATCCAGATGGAATCCTGGTGACACTGAGCTTCTACTAACATGGCTCCAGTATGTGGGGACCAGGATAATTTCTCCAAATGGTATGGCGGAACTGGAAATCAGCAGTTCCATCCCAGCTTCCAGCCCGCACCTAAGCCTGGAAGTCACGACCTGAACCCAGACTCGGCACCATCTTGCTGCACTCAGCAGTGAAGAATCCTGGCCGGCAGGCATAACAAACGGAGAATGTTCCGGACACCAAACAAAGCCAATAACACTAGGGTGCACCAGATGGAACAAGTGCAGTCTGCCCACCTTCTCCAGATGGAATCCCGGTGAAACTGAGATTATACTATCATGGCTCTGGTATGTGGAGACCAAGACCATTTCTCCAAACCACATGGGGGCACTGAAACTGGCAGTTCCATTCCAGTTTCAAGCCTGTCCTAAAACTAGAAATCATGCCCTCACCCAGCTGCCGGCGCCATCTTGCCGCACTCAACAGTGAAGAACATGCTGGTGGGCAACACACACCAGAGAATGCTCTGGACAACAAACCGAGCCAATAACCAGGGGTACCCAAGAGATGGAGCAGGTGCAGTCTGCCCACCTTCTCTATATGGAATCCAGGTGACACTGAGCTTCTACTACCATGGGTCCTGTATGTGGGGACCAGGACAACTTCTCCAACTGCATGGGGGCACTGGAACTGGGCAGCTCCATATCGGCTTAGAGCCCACCCCTAAACCTGAAGTCACGCCCTCAACATGCTCCTAGCAATATCTTGCCGCACTCAGCAGTGAAGAATCCTTCCCAGTGGGCACTGCACATGAGAATGCTCCAGACCCCAAACCAAGCTAATAACAATGGGTTACCTCAGATGGAGCAGGTGAAGTTTGCCGGCCTTCTCCAGATGGAATCCCGGCAACACCGAGCTTCTATTAACATGGCTTTGGAAAATGGGGACCAGGACTATTTCTCCAAACTGCATGGAAGCACTGGAACTGGGCAGTTCCATCCCACCCATTACCCTGGAAATCATGCCCTCAACCTGTCCCCAGTAACATCTTGCCTCACTCAGCAGTGAAGAATTCTGGCTGGGGGGCACCACAACCGGAGAATTCTACAGACCCCAAACCGAGCCAATAACACCAGGGTGCCACAGGTGGAGCAGGTGCAGTCTGCCCACATTCTCCAGTTGGATTACTGGTGACAATGAGCTTCTACTAGCATGGCTCTGGTATGTGGGGACCAGGACTATTTCTCCAAACTGCACGGGGGCACTGGAACTGGGTTGTTTCTTCCCGGCTTCCAGCCCACTCCTAACCCCGCAAGTCACGCCCTCAAGATTCCTCTGGCACCATCTTGCCGCACTTAGCAGAGAAGAAACCTGGCCAGAGGGCACCACACACCGGAGAAATCTCAGAAGCCCAAACTGAGTGGATAACTGCAGGGCGCCTCCACTTGGATGGAGCGGATGCAATCTGCCCACCTTCTCCAGATGGACAGATGGAATCCTGGAGACACTGAGCTTCTTCTACTAACATGGCTTTGGTATGTGGGAAACAGAACTATTTCTCCAAACCGCATTGGGGCACTAGAATTGGGAAGTTTCATCCCTGTTTTCAGCCTGCCATAATTCTGGAGTCACGCCTTCAACCTCCCACCCCCCCATCCCCGGCAACATCTTGCCACACTCAGCAATGAAGAATCATGATGGCGGGCACCACAACCGGAGAATGCTACGGACCCCAAACTGAGCCAATAACACCAGAGTGCCCCAGAACGAGCAGGTGTAGACTGCCCACATAATCTAGATGGAATCCCTGGAACACTGAGCTTCTATAAAATGGCTCTAGTATGTGGGGACCAGGACTATTTGAAATCACATGAGGGCACTGGAACAGGGCAGTTTCATCCCAACTTCCAGCCCGCATTAACCCTGGAAGTCATGCCCTCAAACTTCCCCCGGCACCATCTTGCCACACTTAGCAGTGAAGAATCCTGCCCGGCGGGCACCACACACCGGAAAATGCTCCAGACCACAAACTGAGATGATAAGACTGGGGTGCCCTGGATAGAGCAGCTGCAGTCTGCTCGTCTTCTCCAGATGGAATCTCGGTTACACTGAGTTCTACTAACATATAGCTGGTATGCAGAGACCAGAATTATTTCTCCAAACCACATGGTGGCCCTGGAACTGGGCAGTTCCATCCTGATTTCAAGCCTGTCTTAAACCCAAAAGTCACGCTCTCAAACCACCCCCAGCTCAATCTTGCCAAACTCAGCAGTGAAGAATCATGGCAGGTGGGCAAGGTGGGAAACACACACCAGAGAATGCTCTGGCACCAAACAGAGCCAATACTCAGGGGTGCCTGAGATGGAGCAGGTGCAGTCTGCTCACCTTCTTTACATGGAATCCAGGCTACACTGACCTCCTACTACTATGGGCAGTTCCATCCCGGCTTAGAGCGTCCCTAAACCTGAAGTCCTCAACAAGCCCCTGGCGATATCTTGCCATTCTCAGGAGTGAAGAATCCTTCCTAGTGGGCACCTAACAGGAGAATGCTCCAGATCACAGACTGAGCTGATGATAACGGGGTGCCCCATATGGAGCAGGTGCAGTCTCACCACTTTCTCCAGATGGATTCCCGGCGATACTGAGCTTATACTAACATGGCTCCGGTATGTGGGCACCAGGATTATTTCTCCAAACCGCATGGGGGGGAACTGGAACAGGGTAGTATCACCCAAACTTCCACCCCGCACCTAATCCCGTTAAGTCATACCCTTAACCTGCCCCAGCGCCATCTTACCGCACTTAGCCGTGAAGAATCTGGGCCGGCAGGCACCAAACACCGGAGAATGCTCTGGACCCTAAATCGAGCTGATGAAACCGGGGTGCCCCCTATGGAGCAGGTGTCATCTGCCCGCCTTCTCCAGATGGAATCCCAGCAACACTGAGCTTCTACTAACATAGCTCCCATATCCAGAGGCCAGGACTCTTTCTCCAAATCGCATGTGAGCACTGGAACTGAACAATTCCTTCCCAACTTCCAGCCTGCCCCTAACACCATAAGTCATGCCCTCAACCCAACCCCGGCACCATCTTCCCGCACTCAGCAGTGAAGAAACCTGGCCAGCCGGCAACACATAGCAGACCCAAAACTGAGCCGATAACCAAGGGTGCCCCAGATGGAGCAAGTGCACTCTGCCGAGCTTCTCCAGATGGAATCCTGATGACACTGAGATTCTACTAACATGGCTCCAGTATGTGGGGACCATGACTACTTCTTCAAGCCGCATGGGGACACTGGAACTGGTCAGTTCCATCCTGGCTTCAGGGCGGCACCTATACCTGAAGTCACGCCCTCAACCCGCCCTAGGTGACATCTTACAGCAGTCGGCAGTGAAGAATCCTGGCTGGTGGGCACCACACACAGGAGAATGCTCCGGACCCCAAACTGAGCCGATAACAACAGGTTGCCCCAGATGGAGCAGGTGCAATCTGCTCACCTTCTCCAGATGGAATCCCGGGGACACTGAGCTTCTACTAATATGGCTCCGGTATGTGGGAACCAGGACTATTTCTCCAAACCACATGGGGGCACTGGAACTGAGCAGTTCCATCCCGGGTTCCATCCCGCCCCTAACACCAGAAGTCACGCCCTAAACCCTCCATAGATGCCATCTTCCCCCACTCAGCAATGAATAATCCAGGCTGGCGTGCACCACATACCGGAAAATGCTCCAGACCCCAAACCAAGCCGATAACACATGGGTGCCCCTGATGGAGCAGGTGCAGTCTGCCCACCTTCTCAAGATGGAATCCCAGTGACATTGAGCTTCTATTAACGTGGCTCAGTATATGGAGACCAGGAGTATTTCTCCAAATTGCATGGGGGTACTGAAACTGGGCAGTTCCATCCTGGCTTTCAGCCCTCCCCATACACATGAAGTCACGCCCTCAACCCGCCCCCAGTGATGTCCTGCAGAACTCAGCAGTGAAGAATTCTTGCTGGCGGGCACAATAACTGGAGAGTTCTATAGACCCCAAACAGAGCCAATAACACCAGGGTGCCACAGATGGAGCAGGTACATTCTGCCCACCTTCTCTCTTTGTAGTCCTGTTGACACTGAGGTTCTACTCACGTGACTATGGTATGTGAGGACCAGGACTTTTCTCCAAACCGAGTAGGGACTGGAACTGGGCTGTTCCTTCCCAGCTTCAGGCCCGCACCTAACCCCAGAAGTCACGCTCTCAACCTTCCCCTGGCGCCATCTTGCCACACATAGCAATGAAGAATCTTAGGTAATGGGCAACACACACAGGAGAATGCCTCAGAATCCAAACTGAGCTCATAATACCAGGGTGCCCAGATGGAGCAGCTGCAGTCTGCCCACCTTCGCCAGATGGAATCCCGGCGACACTGAGCTCCTACTAACATGGCTCCAGTATGCCAGGACCAGTACTATTTCTCCAAACCGCATGGAGGCACTGGAACTTGGAAGTTCCATCTTGACTTCATGCCCATCCTAAACCTAGTAGTCATGCTCCAAACTCATCCCTGGCACCATCTTACTGCACTCAGCAGTGAAGAATCCTGGCCTGCGGACAACACACACCAGAGAATGCTCCAGACCCCAAACCGAGCTGATAACCTGTTGTGCCCCAGATGGAGCAGGTTCAGTCTGCCAGCACTCTCCAGATGGAATCTAGGCAACACTAAGCTTCATTAGTAAGCATGGCTCCAGTATGTGGAGACCAGGACAACTTCTTCAAACTGCATGGGGGCACTAGAACAGGGTAATTCAATCCGGGCTTCCAGCCCGCCACAAAATCTGAAGTCATGCCCTCAACCCATCTCCATGAACATCTTGCCGCACTCAGCAGTGAAGAATCCTGGCCAGTGTGCACCGCACAGCAGAGAATGATCCAGACCCCAATCTGAGGCGATAACAATGGGATGCCCCAGATGGAGCAGGTGCAGTCAGCCTGCCTTCTCCAGTTGGAAAACCGATGACACTGAGCTTCTACTAACGTGGCTTTGGTATGTGGAGACCAGGAGTATTTCTCCAAATTGCATGGGGCCACTGGAACTGGGCAGTTCCTTCTCGGGTTCCATACTGACCCTAACCCCAGAAGTCATGCCCTGGCCCGCCCCGGTGCCATCTTGCCGCACTGAGCATTAAGACTCCTGGATATGGGCACCACAAATAGAGAATATTCCGGACACCAAACCAAGCAGATAACACCTGGTGCTCCAGATGGATCAGGTGCAGTATGCCTGCCTTCTCCAGATGGAATTCTGGTGATACTGAGCTTCTACTAACATGTCTCCACAATGTGGGGACAAAGACTATTTCTCCAAACCGCATAGGGGCACTGGAACTGGGCAGTTCCATTCCCCCTTCAAGTCCATCCTAAACCCAGAAGTCACGCCTTCAACCCACCCCCATCGCCATCTTGCACACTCAGTAGTGAAGAATTTTTGCTGGTGAGCACCACAACTGGAGAATGCTATGGACCCCAAACTAAGCCGGTAACACTGGGTGCACAAGATGGAGCAGGTGCAGTCTACCCACCTCCTCCAGATGGAATCCTGGTGACACTGAGCTTCTACTAACTTGGCCCCAGACCAGGAATATTTATGAAAACTTAGTGGGGGCACTGGAACTGTGTAGTTCCATCCTGGCTTCCAGCCCTCCCCTAGCCCCAGAGGTCACGCCCTCATCTGTCCCGGTGCCATATTGCTAAACTCAGTAGTGAAGAATCCTGGCTGGCGGGCACTACATCGTAGAATGCTCCAAACCCCAAACTGAGCCAATATCCCCGGGGTGCCCCAGATGAGCAGGTGCAGTCTGCCTGCCTTTTCCAGATGGAATACCAGCGACACTTTGCTTCGAATAATATGGCTCCAGTATGCTGGGACCAGGATTATTTCTCCGGCCGCATGGGGGAAGTTGAAATGGACAGTTCCATCCCAGCTTCCCGCCCTCACCTAACCCCAGAAGTCACTCCCAAAACCCGCTCCGGGCGCCATCATGTGTCACTTAGCAGTGAATAATCCTGGCCTGGGACACCACACACTGGAGAATGCTCCAACCCCAAATCGAGCTGATAGCACCAGGGTGGCCAGATGGAGCAAGTGCAATATGCCCACCTTCTCCAGATGGATTCCCAACAACACTGAGCTTCCACTAACATGGCTCCAGTATGTAGGCCAAAGACTACTTCTCCAAACTGCATGGAGGCACTGGAACTGGGCAGTTTCATCCTGGCTTCTGCCCTGCCCCAAAACCTGAAGTCATGCCCTCAACCTGCCCCGGCAACATCTTGACACACTGAGCAGTGAATAATACTGGCAGGCGAGCACCACACACTGGAGATTGCTACAGAACCCAAACAGATTGATAACCCAGGGTGCCTGGGATTGAGCAGGTGCAGTCTTCCTGCCACCTAATTGGAATCCAGTGACACTGAGCTTCTACTAACTTGGCCTCGGTATGTGGGGACCGGGACTATTTCTCCAAATCTCATGGGGTAACTGGAACTGGGTAGTTCCATCCCAACTTCTAGCTCGCACATATCCCCGGAAGTCATGCCCTGAACCCGCCCCCGGTGCCATCATGCCACATTTGGTAGTGAAGAAAACTGGCCGGCGGGCACCACACACAGGAGAATGCTCTGGACCCCAAAATGACTGATAACACTGTGGTGCCCCGGATGGAGCAGGTGCAGTCTGCCCGAATTCTCCAGATGGAATCCTGGAGACACTGAGCTTCTACTAGCATAGCTCCGGTATGCGGGGACCAGGACTATTTCTCCAAACTGTTTGGGGGCGCTGAAATTGGGCACTTCCATCCTGGGTTCCAATCTGCCCCTAACACTGGAGTCAAGCCCTGAACCCGCCACCCACGCCATCTTCCTGCACTCAGCAGTGAAGGATCCTGCTCAGCGGGCAACACATACAGCAGAATGCTCTGGACCCCAAATAGAGCCGATAACACCGGAGTTCCCCAGATAGAGAAGGTGCAGTCTGCCTGCCTTCTCCAGATGGAATCCCGGCAATACTTAGCTTTGAATAACATGGCTCCCATATGCGGGGACCAGGACTACTTCTCAACACCACATGAGGGCACTGGAAATGGGCAGTTCCATCTCATCTTCCAGCCAGCCCTAGCCCCGGAAGTCATTCCTTCAACCCGCCCCTGGCACCATCTTTCCGTAGTCAGCAGTGAAGAATCCTGGCCACTGGGCACCACAACTGGAGAATGCTCCAGACCCCAAACCAAGCCGATAACACCAGGATGCCCAGATGGAGCAGGTGCAGTCTGCCCCATTTCTCCAGATGGAATCCCGGAGACACTGAGCTTCTACTAATATGTGGGGACCAGGACTATTTCTCCAAACTGCATGGGGGTACTGGAACTGGGCTGTTCCTTCCCGGGTTCCAACCCGCCTCTAACCCAGGAAGTCACGCCCTCAACCTGCCCCCAGCTCCGTCTTGCCTACTCAGCAGTGAAGAATCCTGGCCACTGGGTACTACACACCGGATAATGCTCCATACCCCATACCAAGCCTATAACACAGGGGTGCCCCAGCTGGAGGTCGTGCAGTCTGCCCACTTTTTCCAGACGGATTCCCGGAGACACTGAACTTCTATTAACATGGCTCCGGTATGTGGGTACAAGGACTATTATTCCAAACCGCAAGGGGACACTAGAAGTGGGCAGATCCATCCCAGCTTCCAGCCCACCCCTAAACCTGAAGTCACTTCTCAAACCGCCCCCAGCACCATCTTGCCGCAATCAAAGTGAGGAATTCTGGCAGGCGGGTACCACACTCTGGAGAATGCTCCAGAACCCAAACTGAGCTGATAACACCAGGGTGCCCCAGATGGAGCAGGTGCAGTCTGCCCACATTCTCCAGATGGAATCTGGAATCCTGGTGACACTGAGCTACTACTAACATGGCTATGGTATGTAGAAAACAACACAATTTCTTAAACTGCATGGAAAAAATGGAACTGGGCAGTTCCATCACAGCTTCCAGCCAGCCCATAACCCCGGAAGTCACACCTTGAACCCTTCCCTGGTTCGATCTTGCCGGACTCAGTGTGAAGAATCCTGGCCGGAACCACACACCACAGAATACTCCAGACTCTAAACCAAGCAGATAACCAGGAGTGCCCCAGATAGAGCAGGTGCAGTGTACCTGCCTTATCCAGAAGGAATCCAGGCGACACTGAGCTTCTACTAACATGGCTCCAGTATGTGGGGACCAGGACTATTTCTCCAAACCGTATGGGGGCACTGGACCTGGGCAGTTCCATTCTGGCTTTCAGCCCGCTCCTAAACCTGAAGTCACACCCACAGAGAATTCTTGCCAAACTCAGCAAAGATGAATCCTGGCTGTCGGGCACCACATGGGAGATTTCTCCAGACCCAAAACTGAGCTGATAACACCGGGGATCCCCAAATGAAGCAGGTGCAGTCTGCCCGCTTCTCCAGATTAAATCCCTGCGACACTTAGCTTCAAATAACATGACTCCAGTATGGTGGGACCAGGATTATTTCTCCAAACCACGTGGGGGCACTGAAAATGGGCAGTACTACCCTGGTTACAGCCCACCTCTTACCGCAGAAATCACGCGCTCAATCCACTCCCAGCACCATAATGCTGCATGTAGCAGTGAAGAATCCTAGCCGGCAGGCACCACAACCGGAGAATGCTTGGGACCCCAAACGGAGCCGATAACAATGGGGTTCCCCAATGGAACAGGTGCAGTCTGCCTGTCTTTTCCAGATGGATTCCCGGTGACACTGAGCTTTGACTATCACCGAGCTTCTATTAACATGGCTTCAGAAAATGGGGACCAGGACTATTTCTCAAACCGCATGGATGAACTGGAACTGTGTAGTTTCATCCCAGCTTCCATCCCGCCCCTAACCCTGGAAGTCATGCCCTGAATCTGCCCCGGGGACATCTTGCCGCACTTTGCAATGAAGAATCCTGGCCAACAGACACCACACACCAGAGAATGCTCTGGACCCCAAATCGAGCTGATAACACCAGGGTGCCCCGGAAGGAGCAGGTGCAGTCTTGCATGCCTTCTCCAGATAAAATTCAGGTGACGCTTAGCTTCTACTAACATGGCTCTGGTATGCCATGACCAGGACTATTTCTCCATACCACATGGGGGCACTGGAACTGGGCAGTTCCATCCCAGGTTTCAGCTACCACCTAAACCTGAAGTCACGCCCTCAACCCGCCCCCAGCACCATCTTGCTGCACTCAGAGGTGAAAAATCCTCACCGGCTGGCACCACAACCGGAGAATGCTACGGACCCCAAACCGAACTGATAACACCAGGGTGCCCTGGATTGAGCATGTGCAGTCTGCCCACCTTCACTATTTGGAGTCGTGGCAACACTGTTCTTCTACTAACATGGCTCTGGTATGTGGGACCAGGACTATTTCTCCAAACCACATGGGGGCACTGAAACTTTGCTGTTCCTTCCCGGCTTCCAGACCGCACTTAACCCTGAAAGACAGGCCATCAACTTTCCCTCAGCTCCATCTTGCCACACTCAGCAGTGAAGATTCCTGGTCAGTGGACAACACACACCAGAGAGTGCTCCGAACCCCAATCAGAGCCGATAAACAGGGGTGCCCCAGATGGAGCAGGTGAAGTCGGCCCACCTTCTCCAGATGGAATTTAGGCGACACTTGAGTTTCTACTAACATGGCTCTGGGATGTGGGGACCAGGAGTACTTCTCCAAACCGCATGGGGGCACTGGAACTGGGCAGTTCCATCCGGATTCCATCCCGCCCCTAACGCCAGAAGTCATGCCCTGAACCTGACACCAGCAAAATCTTCCCGCACTTAGCAGTGAAGAATCTGGCCGTCGGGCAACACACACCAGAGAATGCTTCGGACCCCAACTAACCAGAAATGTAACAGATGGAGCAAGTGCAGTCTGCCCGCCTTCTATAGATGGAATCCAGGCAACACTGAGCTTCTACTAACAGGCTCCGGTATGTTGGGACCACGACTACTTCTCCAAACTGCATGGGGGCACTGGAGCTGGGCGATTCCATGCCAGCTTTAAGCTTGCACCTAAACTCAAAGTCACGTGCTCAACTGCCCCCCCCCAAAATCTTGCCACACTCAGCAGTGTAGAATCCTGGCCAGTGGGCACTATACACCGAGAATGCTCCATAACCCAAACTGAGCCAATAACAGTGGGTTGCCCCAGATGGAACAGGTACAATTTGCCAGCCATCTCCAGATGGAATCCAAGGGACACTGAGCTTCTACTAATGTGGCCTCAGTATGTGGGGACCAGGACTATTTCTTCCAACTTCACCAGGGAACTAGAACTGGGCAATTCCATCCCAGCTTCCAGCTCCTAAACCTGAAGAGACGCTATCAACAGGCCCGCCGCGAAATCTTGCCACACTTCGCAGTGAAGAATCCTGACCGGTGAGCACCGCACACCAGAGAATGCTCCGGACCTGAAACCAAACTGAAAAAAAAGGTGTTGCCCCAGATGGAGCAAGTACAGTCTGCGTGCATTCTTCAGATAGAATCCAGGTGACACTGAACTTCTACTGACATGGCTCTGGTATTTGGGGACAAGAACTATTTCTTCAAACCGCATGGGGGTGGTGGAACTGGGCAGTTCCATCCTGGGTTCTATCCTGCTCATATACCCAGAAGTCACGCCCTGAACCCGCCACCTGCGCCATCTTTACGCACTCAGCAGTGAAGAATCCTGGCCGACCGGCACCACACCAGAGAATGCTATGGTCCCCAACCGAGCAAATAAAACCATGGTGCCCCAGATGGAGCAGGTGCCATCTGCCAGCCCTCTCCAGATGGAATCTCGGCTACAAGAGCTTCTGATAACATCAGTCCGGATGTTTGGACCAGGACTATTTCTTCAAACCGCATGGGGACTGGAACTGGAACTAGAACTAGGCAATTCCATTCCAGCTCCAGCCTGCCCCTAAAACTGAATTCATGCCCTCAACACGCCCCAGGCGCCATCTTGCAAATCAGCAGTGAAGAAACCGGCCAGTGGCCACTAAACTCTGGAGAATGCTCTGGACCCCAAACTGAGCCGATAACACCGAGGTGACCCACATAGAGTAGGTGCAATCTCCCCACCTTCTCCAGATGGAATCCCAACGACACTGAGCTTCTACTAAAATGGCTTCGGTATGTGGGGACCTGGACCATTTTTCCAAACAGAGTGTGGGCAATGGAATTCGGCAGTTCCTTCCTGGGTTCCATCCTGTCCTAACAGCGGAAGTCACTCCCTGAACCTGCCACCAGTGCCATATTTCTGCACTCAGCAGTGAAAAATACTGGCTGGCGGGCAACACAACAGAAGAATGCTACAGACCCCAACCTGAGCGGATAAACAGGTTCCCCAGATGCAGCAGCTGCAGTCTGCCAGCCATCTCCAGATGGATTCCAGGAGACACTGGGCTTCTGCTAACATGGTTTTGGTATTTGGGGACCACGACTACTTCTCCAAAACACATGGGGGCACTGGAACTGGACAGTTTCATCCCAGTTTATAGACCGCCCCGCCCCTAAAACTGAAGTCATGCCCTCAACACACCCTGGGTACCATCTTACAAATCAGCAGTGAAGAAACCTGGCCGGCATGCAACACACACCGGAGAATGCTCCGGACCCCAAACTGAGCTGATAACACAGATGTAGTAGGTGTATTCTGCCCGCCTTCTTCAGATGGAATCCTGGCAACACTGAGCTTCCAGTAACAAGGTTCCTGTATTTAGGATCCAGGACTATTTCTGCAAACCGCATGTGGGCACTAGAATGTGTCAGTTCTATCCCAGATTCCAACCCACCTCTAACACAGGAATTCATGCCCTCAACCTGCCCCTGACGCCATCTTGCCTCACTCAGCAGTGAAGAATCATGGCCGGTGGATACCAGAACAGGAGAATGCTTGGGACCTCAAACCAAGACGTTAACAACAGGGTGCCACAGATGGAGCAGGTGCAGTCTGTCAAGCTTCTCCAGATGGAATTCCAGTGACACTGAGTTTCTGATAACATGGCCTCGGTATGTGAGGACCAGGACTATTTCTCGAAACTGTATGGGGAACTGGAACTGGGCAGTTCCATCCCAGGTTCCAGCCTGCACATAACCCTGGAAGTCACACCCTGAACCCGTCCCCAGTGTCATCTTGCCACACTCAGCAGTGAAGAATCCAGGCCGGCAGGCACCACAAGCTGAGAATTCTACGGACACTAAACCAGGCTGATAGCACCAAGGTTCTTCAGATGGAGCAGGTGCAGTCTGCCTTCCTTCTTCATTTTGAGTCCCGGCGACTCTGAGTTTCTACTAACATGACTATGGTATGTGGGGACAAGGACTAATTCTCCAAAACACATGGCAGCAATGAAACTGGGCTTTTCCTTCCCGGCTTCCAGCCTGCACCTAACACTGGAAATCACGCCCACAACCTTCCCCAGGCGCAATATTGCCGGACTTAGCAGTGAAGTATCCTGGCCGGCAGGCACCACACACTGGGGAATGCTCCGGACCCCAAACCGAACTGATAACACCGGGGTGCCCTGGATAGAGCAGGTTCAGTCTGCCCACCTTCTCCAGATGGAATACTGCTGACACTGAGCTTTTACGAACATGTCTCTGGCATGCTGGGACCACGAATATTTCTCCAAACCTCATGGTGGCACTTATACTGGGCAGTTGCATCCCGGGTTCCATCCACCCCTAACCCCGGAAGTCATGCCCTGAACCCACCACTGGCACCTTCTTGCCTCACTCAGCAGCGAAGAACCCTGGCCAGCAGGCACCACAACCAAGAATGCTAAGGACCCCACCTGAGCCAATAATACCAGGGTGCCGCAAATGGAGCAGTTGCAGTCTGCCCGCCTTCTCTTGATGGAATCCCGGCAACACTGGGCTTCTACTAACATGGCTCCTGTATATGGTATGTGGGGAACAGGACTATTTCTCTAAACCTCATGGGGGCACTGGAACTCGGCAGTTCCATCATGGCTTCCACCCTGCATTGAAACGTGAAGCCACGCTCTCAACCCGCCCCCAGCACCACCTTGCCACACTCAGCAGTGAAGAATCCTGGCCAGCGGGAACCACATACTGGAGAATGCTCCAGACCCCAAATTGAGCCATTAACACCGGGGTGCCAGAGATGGAGGAGGTGCAGTCTCCCCACCTCCAAATGGAATCCCGGCAACACTGAGCTTCTACTAACATGGCTCTGGTATTTAAGGACCAGGACTATTTCTCCAAACCATATTGTGGCACTTTAACTGGGCAGTTTCATCGCGGCTTCAAGCCAGCCTCTAACCCATGAAGGTCACGCCCTGAACCAGCCACGGGTGCCATCTTACCACACTCAGCAGTGAAGAATCCTGCCAGGCAGGCACCACAACCAATAGAATGCTCCCGACCCCAAACTGAGCCGATAACAATGGGATGCCCTGATGGAGAAGGTGTCGTCTGCCCACTTTCTCCAGATGGAATCCCGGTGCCACTTAGCTTCAAATAGCATGTCTCCAGTATTCTGGAACCAGGACTTTTTCTCCAATCCGTGTGTGGGTACTGAAACTGGGAAGTTTCATTCCAGTGTCCATCTTGCCCCTAACCCTAGAAAGTCATGACCTGATCCCTCCATAGGCGCTATCTTACCACACTGAGCAGAGAAGAATCCTGACCAGTGGGCACCACAAGAGGATTATGCTATGGACCCCAAACCGAGCCGATAACCAGGGATGCACCAGATGGAGCAGGTGCAGTGTACCCGCCTACTCCAGATGGAATCCAGGCAATACTGAGCTCCTACTAATATGGCTCTGGTATGTGGGGACCAGGACTACTTCTCCAAACCACATGAGGGCACTGAACTGGGCAGTTCCATCTAGGCTTAGACACCACTCCTAAACCTGAAGTAATACCCTAAACCGCCCCCATAGACATCTTGCAACACTCAGCAGTGAAGAGGTTTGGCCAGTGGGCATGGCACACCGGAGAATGCTCCAGACCCCAAACCAAGACAGTAACAATGGATTGCCCCAGATGGAGCAGGTGCATTCTGCCGGCCTTCTCAGATGGAATCCCTGCGAAACTGAGATTCTGCTAACATGGCCCAGTATGTGGGGACCAGGACTATTTCTCCAAACCGAGAGGGGACACTGGAACTGGGCAGTTCCATCCCGGCTTCCAGCCCTCCGCTAATTCCATAAGTCACGCCCTCAACCTGCCCCTGGTGACATCTTGATGAACTCAGCAGTGAAGAATCCTGGCAGGCAGGCACAACACACCAGAGAATGCTCCAGACCCCAAACTGAGCCAATAACACCGGGGTGCACCAGATGGAGCAGGTGCAGTTTGCCCGCTCTCTCCAGATGGAATCCCGATGACACTTAGCTTCAAATAACATGGTTCCTGTATGCTGGGACCAGAACTATTTCTCCAAACCGCATGGGGGAACTGGAACTGAGCAGTTTCATCCAGGCTTCCAGCCTGCCTGTAAACCCAGAAGTCACACCCTGAACCCGCACCTGGCGCCATCAAGCTGCACTCAGCCGTAAAAATCATGGCAGTTAGGCACCACAAATGGAGAATGCTCAGAAAACAAAACCAAGCCAATAACACTACGGTGCCCCAGATAAAGCAGGTGCAGTCTGCCCTTCTTCTTCAGATGGAATCTTGGTAACACTGAGATTCTACTAACATAGCTCTGGTATGTAGGTACCAGGACTATTTCTTCAAACTGCATGGGGGGCACTAGAACTGGGCAGTTCCATCCCGGCTTCAAGCCAGTCATAAACCCAGAAGTCATGCCATCAATCCGACCCTAGAGCCATTTAGCTCCACTCAAAATTGAAGAATACTGGCAGGCGGGCAACACACACCGAAGAATGCTCCGGACCCCAACCAAACTGATAATTGATAACATTGTCAAACAGCCCATGGCAATATCTTTCTGAACTCAGAAGTGAAGAATCCTGGCAGGCGGGCACCACATACCAGAGAATGTTCCGGACCCCAAACCCAGGTGATAACACCAATGTGCCCCAGATGGAACACTGCAGTCGGCCCGCCTTCTACAGATGGAATCCCTGAGACACTTAGCTTCACCTAACATGGCCCCAGTATGCGGTGACAAGTACTATTTCTCCAAACCCCGTGACGGCACTGGAACAGGGCAGTTCCATTCCGGGTTTTAGCCCACCCTTTACCCTGGAAGTAACGCCCTCAACCCGCCCCCAGTGCCATCTTGTGGCACTCAGCAATGAAGAATCCTGGCCGGCTTGTATTATACACCAGAGAATGACTCGGAACACAAAGAGAGCTGATAACACCAGGGTTTCCTGGATGGAGAAGCTGCAGTATTCCCCCCTTCACTAGATGGAATCCTGGTGACACTGAGCTTCTACTAACATAGCTGCAGTATTCAGGCACCAGGAATTATTCTCCAAACCACATGGGGGCACTGGAACTGAGCAGTTCCACCCAGACTCAAGACTGTCCTAAATCCAGAAGTCACGTCCTCAACTCGCTCCAGGCGCCATCTTGGCATACTCAGCAGTGATGATTTCTGGCCGGTTGAAAACACACCAGAGAATGCTATGAGCCCAAACTGAGCTGATAACACTAGAAAGCTCCAGATAGAATAGGTACAGTCTCCCCGCCTTCTCCAGATAGAATCTCGGCGACAGTGAGCTTATACTAACATGGCTTCAGTATGTGTGGACCAGGACCATTTCTCCAAACCAAGTGTGGGCACTGGAAATGCGTAGTTCTATCCCTGTCCCATCCCGCCCTAACCCCAGAAGTCATGCCCTTAACCCGCAACAGGAGCCATCTTTCCGTCTCAGCAGTGTAGATTCCTGGCCGAGGGGAACCACAAACAGAGAATGCTAAAAAGCCCAAACCGAGCCTGTAACAAGGGGTGCCCCAGTTAGAGCAGGTGCTATCTGCCGCATTCTCCAGATGGAATCCAAGTGACACTGAACTTCTCCTAACATGGCTCCAGTGCGTGAGGACCAGGACTACTTCTCCATACTGCATGGAGGCTCTGAAACAGGGTAGTTTCATCCCAGCTCACAGACTGCCCCTAAACCTGAAGTAACGCCCTATACCTGCCCACGTGACATCTTGTCGCACTCAACAGCAAAGAATCCTGGCCATCAGGCACCACAACCAGAGAGTGCTATGGACCCCTAACAGAGGTGATAACACCATGGTGCCCCATATAGAGCAGGTACAGTCTGCCTGCCTGCTCTAGATGGAATCCCAGTGACAAGAGCTTTACTAACACGGCTCCAGATGTGAGGAGCAGGACTATTTCTCCAAACCGCATGGGGGCTCTGGAACTGGGCAGTTCCAATCCGGCTTCCAGCTCACACCTAAACCTGAATTCACAAGCTCAACCAGCCCCCCGTGCAATCTTGCCACACTCAACAGTGAAGAATCCTAGCTAGTGGGCACCAAACACCAGAGAATGCTCCGGACCCCAAATTTAGCTGATAACACCGGGATACTCCAGATGGAGCAGGTGCAGTATGCCCATCTTCTCCAGATGTAATCCCAGGGACACTGAGCTTCTACTAATATGGTTCCGGTATTTAGAGACCAGGACTATTTCTCCAAAATGCATGGGAGCACTGGAACTAGGCAGTTCCATCATGGCTTCATGTCTGCCCCTAACATGGGAGTTGATGCCGTCAAGCCACCACTGGCACCATCTTGCCTTACTCATCAGTGAAGAATGCTGCCCACCGAGCACTACATGCCATAGAATGCTCCAGACACCAAACCAACCCAATAACAATGGGGTTCGCCAAATGGAGCATATGCAGTCTTCTGCCTTCTCCGGGAGGAATCCTGGCAACACTTAGTTTCAAATTACATGGCTTGAGTATGCTGGGACCAGGACAATTTCTCCAAAATGCATGGGGGCACTGGAACTGGGCAGTTCCATCCTGGGTTCCAGCCCTTCCCTTACCCCGGAAGTCACCCCCTCAACCCAACCTGGCACCATAATGCCCCACTTAGCAGTGAAGAATCGTGGCCGGTGAGCACCACAAACGGAGAATGCTTGGGGCCAGCCATTAACACCAGGGTGTCACAGAAGGAGCAGGTGCAGTCTGCCCACCTTTTTCAGATGGATTTCCGATGGCACTGAACTACAATCATGGCCTTGGTATGTGGGGACCAAGACTATTTCTCCAAACCACATGGACAAACTGGAACTGAGCAGTTCATCCCAGCTTCCATCCCGCCCCTAACCCCGGATGTCAACACCCTGAACCTGCTCCAGGGACATCTTGCCTCACTTGGCAGTGAAGAATCCTGGATGGAGGGCACCACATACCAGAGAATGCTCTGGACCCCAAATCAAGTGATAATACCGGATGCCTCAGAAGGAGCAGGTGCAGTTTGCCCGCCATCTCCAGATGTAATCCAGGCGACACTTAGCTCCTACTAACATACCTCTGGTATGCAAGGACCAGGACTATTTCTCCAAACTGCATGGTGGCACTGCAACTGGACAGTTCTATCCCTGGTTCCAGCCCTTCCCTAAACCTGAATTCATGGCACTCAACCCACCTCCAGCACCATCTTGCTGCACTTAGCAGTGAAGAATCCTCACTGGCGGGCACCACAACGAAAGAATGCTACGGACCCCAAACTGAGCCGATAACACCAGGGTGCCCCATATGGGGCAGGTGTAGTGCCTGCTTTCACCATTTGGAGTCTAGGCGGCACTGTGCTTCTACTAACATGGCTCTGGTATGTGGGACCAGGACTATTTCTCCAAACCGTATGGGGGCACCGAAACTTTGCTGTTCCTTCCCAGCTTCCAGCCCACACCAAACCCTAAAAGACACACCATCAGCCTTCCCTTGGCGCCATCTTGCTGCACTCAGCAATGAAGAATCATGGCTGGCGGACAATACACCAGAGAGTGCTTCAGTCCCCAAATCGAGCTGATAAACAGGGGTTCTCCAGATGGAGAGGTGAAGTCAGCCTGCCTTCTCCACATGGAATCCTGGTGACACTGAGCTTCTACTAACATGGCTCTGGTATGTGGGGACCAGTACTATTTCTCTAAACCACATGGGGGCACTGGACCTGGGCAAGTCCATCCTGGGCAATTCCATCCAGATTCCATCCCGATCCTAACACTAGAAGTCCCGCCCTGAAACCAAGACGGGCGCCATCTTCCCAAAGTTAGAAGTGAAGAATCCTGCCCGGCGGGCAACACACACTGGAGAAAGCTTCGGACCCCAAACCGAGTCGAGAAGCAGGGGTGCCGCAGATGGAGCAAGTGCAGTCTACCTGCCTTCTACAGATGGAATCCAGGCAACACTGAGCTTCTAGTAACATGGCTCTGGTATGTGGGGACCAGGACTACTTCTCCAAATGACATGGGGGCACTGGAACTGGGCAGATCCATCCTGGCTTCAAGCTTGCACCTAAACCTGAAGTCACACGCTCAACTGCACCCCCCCCCCGCAAAATCTTGCCACACTCAGCAGTGAAGAATCCTGGACAGGAGCACCAGAAACCAGAGAATGCTCCATAACACAAAATGAGCCGATAACAACGGGTTGCCCAGATGGAGCAGGTGCAATTTGCCCGCCTTCTCCAGATGGAATCCTGGGGACACTGAACTTCTACTAATGTGGCCTCAGTATGTGGGGACCAGGACTATTTCTCCCAACTGCATGGGGGAACTGATACTGGGCAGTTCCATCCCAGCTTCCAGCTCCTAAACCTGAAGTCACGCTCTCAACAGGTCCCCTGTGAAATCTTGCCACACTAAACAGTGAAGAATCCTGGCCAGTAGGCACCCCACACCAGAGAATGCATGGACCCAAAACCGAGTGGAAAACAACGGTTTGCCCCTGATGGAGCAGGTACAGTCAGCCAGTATTCTCCAGATAGAATCCAGGTGACACTGAACTTCTACTAACATGGCTCCGGTATTTGGCTACCAGGACTTTTTCTCCAAACCACATGAGGGCGCTGGAACTGGGCAGTTCCATCCTGGGTTACATCCTGCTCCTATACCCAGAACTCCCTGAACCCGTCACCTGGGCCATCTTTACACACTCAGCAGCGAAGAATCTTGGCCAATCGGCACCATAACCAGAGAATGCTACACTCCCCAAACCGAGTCGATAACCAGGGGTGCCCGAGATGGAGCAGGAGCAAGATGGAATTCTTCAGATGGAATCCTGGCCACCTTGAGCTTCTACTAACATGGCTCTAGATGTGGGGACCAGGACTATTTCTCCAAACCATATGGGGACACTGGAACCGGGCAGTTACATCCCAGGTTTAGAGACCACCTCTAAACCTGAAGTAACACCCTAAATCCGCCCCCAGCGACATCTTGTTGCACTCCACAGTGAAGACTCCTGGCCGGCTGCCACCACAAATGGAGAATGCTATGGTCCCCTAACTGAGCCGATAACACTATGGTGCCATAGATGAAGCAGGTGCAGTCTGCCTGCCTGCTCCATATAGAATCTCGGCTACAAGAGCTTCTACTAACAAGAGTTTGGATGTGGGGACCAGGACTATTTCTCCAAACTGAATGGGGGCACTGGAACTGGGCAATTCCATTCCAGCTCTAGCCCGCCCCTAAACCTGAAGTTACACCCTCAACATGCTCTGTGTGCCATCTTGCAAATCATCAGTGAAGAAATCTGGCAGGTGGTCACCACACTCTGAAGAATGCTCTGGACCCCAAACCGAGCCAATAACACCATGGTGTCCAGATGGAACAGGTATAGTCTTCCCTCCTTCTCCAGGCGGAATCCCAGCGACAATGAGCTTCTACTAACAAGTTCCTGTATTTAGGATCCAGGACTATGTCTACAAACTGCATAGGGGCACTAGTACTGGGCAGTTCCATCCCGAATTCCAACCGACCCTAACACAGGAAGTCACGCCCTCAACCCGCCCCCTGCGCCATCTTGCTTCACTCAGCAGTGAAGAATACTGGCCGGCGGCAACCACAACCGGAGAATGCTTGGGACCCCAAACCAATCCGTTAACAACAGGGTGCCACAGATGGAGCATGTTCAGTCTGCAAAACTTCTCCAGATGGAATCCCAGCGACAATGAGCTTCTAGTAACATAGCCTCGGTATGTGGGGACCAGGACTCTTTCTCCAAACCGCATGGGGAAACTGGAACTGGGCAGTTCCATCCTGGGTTCCAGCCTGCCCTTACCCGCAAGTCAAGCCCTCATCCCGCCTCCAGCACCATCTTGCTGCAATCAGCTGTGAAGAATCCTGGCCAGCAGGCACCACAACTGGAAATTGCTCTGGACTCCAAACCGAGCCGTTAACACCAGGGTGCCACAGATGGAGCAGGTACAGTCTGCCCACATTCTCCAAATGGAATCCTGGCAACATTGAGCTTCTACTCACATGGCCTCGGTATGTGGGGACCAGGAATATTTTTCCAAACCACAGGGATGAACTGGAACTGGGTAGTTCCATCCCAGCTTCCATCCTGCACCTAACCCTGGAAGTCATGCCCTGAACCCGCCCCTGGTGCCATCCTAACCACTTGGCAGTGAAGAATTCTCTATGATGGGCACCAGACATCGGATAATGCTCTGGACCCCAAATAGAGCTGATAACACCAAAAGCCCTGAATGGTGCAGGTGCAGTCTGCAAACCTTCTCCAGATGGAATCCCAGGGATAGTGCACTTCTAGCATAGCCCCAGTATGTGGGGACTAGGACTATTTCTCCAAATCGCACGGGGGCACTGGAAATGGGCAGTTCTAGTTTGTATTCCATTCCATCCCTAACTCAGGAAGTCACACCCTGAACCCACCCCCCGGTGCCAACTACCCGCAGTCAACAGTGAAGAAACCTGGCTGGCGGGTAATATGCACCAGAAAATGCTCTGGAGCCCAAACCAAGCTGATAACCAAGGGTGCCCAGATGGAGGAGGTGCAGTCTGCCCGCCTTCTCCAGATGGAATCCTGGCAACACTGAGCTTCTACAAACATGGCTCCAGTATGTGAGGACCAGGACTATTTCTACAGTCTGAATGGGGGTACTGGAACTGGGCAGTTACATCCCGGATTTCCATCCCTCTCCCCACCCCATAAGTCACACCCTGAAACCGCCACTGGAGTCATCTTGCCAGACTCAGCAGTGAAGTGTCCTGGCCAGCGGGCACCACAACCAGAGAATGCTACGGACCTCTAACTGAGCTGATAACACCAGTATGCCACAGATGGAGCAGGTGCAGTCTGCCCACCTTCTCCAGATGGATTCCCGTCTACACTAAGCTTCTACTAACATGGTCTCATTATGAGGGAACCAGGACTATTTCTCCAAACCACACGGAGGCACTGGAACTGGGCAGCTCCATCCCAGCTTCCAGCCTTCACCTAACCACGGAAGTCAAGCCTTTGAACTCACCCCCAGTGCCACCTTGCCACACTAGGCAGTGAAGAATCCAAGCTGGCAGCCACCAAACATCGGGTGATTCTCTGAATCCCAAATAGAGCTGATAAAACTGGGTGACGCAAATGGAGCAGAAGCAATATGCCCAAAATCTCCAGATGGAATCCCAGCGACACTGCACTTCTACTAACAAGGCTCCGGTATGTGGGGAGTTCCATCCTGCCCCTAACACTGGAAGGCATGCCCTGAACCTGCCCCTTCTCCATCTTCCCGAACTCAGCAGTGAAGAATCCTGGCCAGCGGACACCGCACACCAGAGAATGCTCTGGACCCCAAACCAAGTCAATAATAAGTTACCCTAGAAGGAGCAGTGACAGTCTGCTTGCCTTCTCCAGATGGAATTTCGGCAACACTGAGCTTCTACTAACATGGCTCCGGTATGTGGGGACCAGGAATATTTATCCAAACCGCATGGGGGCACTGGAACTGGGCAGTTCCAATCCAGGTCCCATCCTGCCCCTAACCCAGGAAGTCATGCCCTGAACCCGCCCCTGGTGCCATCTTCCCGAACTCAGCACTGAAGAATCCTGGCCAGCGGACACCACACACCAGATAATGCTCCGGACCTGAACCCGAGCCGAAAACCAGGGGTGCCCCAGATTGAGCAGGTGCAGAGTGCCCGCCTTCTCCAGATGGAATCCAGGCTACCCTGAGCTTCTACCAACATGGCTCCGGTATGTGGGAACCAGGACTATTTCCCAAACTGCAGGGGGCCCTGGAACTGAACAGTTACATCTCGTGTTCTATCCTGCCCCAAACCCCGGAAGTCATGACCTGAACCACCACCGGAGCCATCTTGCCTCACTCAGCAGTGAAGAATCTTGGCCAGCGGGCACCACACACCAGACAAAGCTCCGGACCCAAACCGAGCCAATAACACCGGGGTGCCCCAGCTGAAGCAGGTACAGTCTCCCTGCCTTTTCCAGATGGAATCCCGGTGACACTGAGCTTCTACTAAAGTGGCGCCGGTCCTACCCCAAACCAGGCCGATAACACCGCGGTGTCCTAGATGGAGCAGGTGCAATGTGCTCGCCTTCTCCAGATGGAATCCCACACTGAGCTTCTTACATGACTCCATTATGTGGGTCCAGGACTATTTCTCCAAACTGCATAGGGACACTGCAACTGGGCAGTTTGATCCCGAGTTCCATCCACCCCTAAATCAAAAGTCACATCCTCAACCCGCCCCCGGTGCCATCTCGTTGCACTCAGCAGTGAAGAACCCTGGCTGGCAGGTACACACACCAGAGAATGCTCCAGACACGAGACCAAATAAATAACACCAGGGTGCCCCAGATGGAGCTGGTGCAGTCTTCCCGACTTCTTCAGATGGAATCCCGGTGACACTGAGCTTATACTAACATGGCTCTGGTATGTGGGGGCCAGGACTATTTCTATAAACCACATGGGGACACTGGAACTGGACAGTTCCATCCAGGTTTCCAGCCCGCCCCTAACCCCAAAGTCACACCCTCAATGCTCCCCTGGCGACATTGTGCTTCACACAGTAGTGAAGGATTGTGGCAGGCAAGCACCACACACCAGAGAATATTCCAGACCCCAAACCTATCTGATAACACCAGAGTGCCACTGATGGAGCAGGTGCATTCTCCCTGCCTTTCAAGATGGAATCTTGGCGACTGAGCTTCCACTAACAATGCTCGGGTATGTGTGGACCAGTAATATTTCTCCAAACCGCATGGAGGCACTGGAACTGGGCAGTCCCAGCCTAACTTCCAGCCCACCCCTAACACCGGGACTCCCGCACTCAGCCTGCCTCCGATGCTATCTTGTGGAACTCAGCAATTAAGATTCCTTGGCGGCGGGCACCGCACAGGGCAGCACACTGTGTACCCCCCACTACAAACTGAGCCGATAACACCGGAGTAACCCAGATGAAGCAGGTGCAGTCTGTCCGCCTTCTTCAGATGGAATCCTGGTGACACTGAGCTTCTACTAACATGGCTCCAGTATATGGGGACCATGACTATTTCTCCAAACCACATGGAGGCTTTTGAAATGGGTAGTTCCATCCGGGGTTCCATCCCACCCTAATGCCTAAAGTAACGCCCTTAACCCACACCTGGCACCATATTACTTCACTCAGCAGTGAAGATTCCTGGTTGGAGAGCACCACACTTCGGACTCCAAACCAAGCTGGTAACATTGTGGTGCCTCATATGGAGTAGGTGCAGTCTTCCCACCTTCTCCTGATGGAATCTTGGCAACACTGTACTTCTACTAACATGGCTCGGTATGTGGGGACCAGGACTATTTCTCCAAACCATATGGGGGCAATGGAACTAGGCTAAACCCGAAGTAACAACCACAACCTGCCACAAGTGCCATCTTTCTGTACCAGCAGTGAAGAATCCTGGTTGGCGGGCTCCGCACACAGAATGCTCTGGACCCCAAACCAAGCCAATAACACCAGGGTGCCCCAGATGAATCAGGTGCAGTCTGCCCGCCTTCTCCAGATGGAATCCCGGTGACATTGAGCTTCTACTAACATGGCTCTGGTATGTGGGTATCAGACCTATTTTTCCAAACTGCATGGAGGCACTGGAACTGGGCAGTTCAATGCCAGATTACAGCCTGCCCCTAAACCCGGAGTCAAGCTCTCAACCTGCCCCTTATGCCATCCTGTCATATTAAACAGTGAAGAATCTTGGCCTGCGGGCACTCCAACACCTTAGAATGCTCAGGACCCCAAACCATGACAATAACACCTGGGTGCGCGAGATGGAGCAGGCGCAGTCTGACCACCTTCTCCAGCGGAATCCCAGCGACCTTGAGCTTCTACAAACATGGCTCCATTATGTGGTTCCAGGACTATTTCTCCAATCCCCATCGGGGCACTACAACTGGAAATTCCATCCAGAGTTCCATCCACAACTAACTCGAAAGTAACGCCATCAAACCACCCCCAGCCCCATCCTGCCACACTCAGCAGTGAAGAATCCTGGCTGACAGGTACTGCACACCGGAGAATTCTCTGAAACCCAGACCGAATCAATAAAACCGGGGTGCTCCAGCTGGAGCAGGTTCAATCTACCCGACTTCTCCAGATGGAATCCCGGCAACACTTAGCTTATACTAATACGGCTCTGATATGTGGGGACCAAGACTATTTCTCCAAACCGCACAGGGGCACTGGAACTGGGCAGTTTAATCCCAGCTTCCAGCCCACCCCTAACCCCGGAAGTCATGCCCTCATCCCGCCCTGGCTAATTCTTTCTGCACTCAACAGTGAAGTATCCTGGTGCCAGCACCACACACCATATAATGCTCTGGACCCTAAACAAAGCTGATAAGACCAGATGCCCTAGATGGAGCAGGTACAGTCTGCCCACGTTCTCCAGATGGAATCATAAGCGACTCTCAGCTTCTACTAACATGGTTCTTGTATGTGGGGACCAGGACTTTTTCTCTAAACCATATGGGGGCACTGGAACTGGGCAGTTCCATCCCGGCTTCCAGACCGCCCCTAGCCCTGGAAGCTATGCCCTGAACCCGGCCCCAGTGCCATCTTGTCACACTCAGCAATGAAGAATCCTGGCCACCAGGCACCACACACGGGAGAATGTTCTGGACCCCAAACCGACCCGATAACACCGAGTTGCCCCAGATGGAGAAGTATAGTCAGCTTACCTTCTCCAGATGGAATCCCATCGACACTAAGTTTCTACTAACATGGCCGGGGTATGTGGAGACTAGGACAAATTCTCCAAGTCGAATTGGGGCACTGGTAATGGGCAGTTCCACCCAATTTCCAGCCCGCCCCTTCGCCGAAATCACTCTGTTAACCAGAACCCTGAACCATCTTGCCACACTACTCAGCAGTGAAGAATTCTCAACAGTGGGCAACCACACACGGGAGAATGCTCCTGACCTCAAACCGAGCCAATAACACAGGGGTGCCCTGGATGGAGCAGGTGCAGTCTCCCCGCCTTCTCCAAATGGAATCCCGGCGACAATGAGCTTCTACTAGCATGGCTCTGCTATGTGGGGACCAGGACTATTTCTCCAAACCACATGGGAACACTGGAAATGGGCAGTTCCATCTCGGCTTCCAGCCTGCCCCTAACTCCTAAATTTATGCCTTCAACCCGACACCAGTGCCATCTTGCTGCACTCAGCACTGAAGAATCTTGGCCGGTGAGCAACAGACACCGGAGAATGCTCAAGACCCCAAACCGAGCCTACAACACCTGGGTGCCCCATTTGGAGCAGGTGTAGTCTCCCCTCCTTCTCCAGATGGAATGCCGGCGACACTTAGCTTCTACAAACCTGACTCCGGTATGTGGTGACCAGGATTATTTCTGCAAACTGCATGGGGGCACTGGAACATGGCAGTTCCATCCTAACTTCCAGCCCTCCTCTAACCCTGGAAGTCATGCCCTCAACACGCCCCGGCGCCACATGAAGCACTCAACAGTGAAGACTCCTAACCGGCAGGAACACATTCCAGAGAATGCTCCGGACCCCAGACAGAGCCAATTACACCATGATACCCCAGATGGAACAGGTGCACTCTACCCGACTTCTCCAGATGGAATCCCGGAGACACTGAGGTTATACTAACATGGCTTTGGTGTGTGGGGATCAGGACTGTTTCTCCAAACCGCATGGGGACACTGGTACTGGGCAGTTCAATCCTAGCTTCTGCCAGCCTCTAACTGCGGAAGTCAGGCTCTCATACTGCCCCCCCAGCTTCATCTTTTGCACTGGTGAAGGGATGGGTGTTTGATCATTGTATGACTGAGACTTAATCCTGAAAGTTTTGTAACTGTTCTCATGGTGATTTAATAAAAAATAAAAGTTTTGAAATGTTCCTGAAAGTTCCTGCACTCTATGAAGACCCCCTCACTTCAACCTCTACAATGTTTAAAAGAAAGGAGATGGGGACAAAGGTTCTAATTTAAATGATTTATTAATCCTTACATAGGAAAGCCCTCTGGAAAATCATTGATTATTTGACAGGTTTCAAATAAACAGGCTGCAAAACATCCTTTAAAGTATTGATAAGCCACAAAAATTTCAAAACAATCCAGGAAGTTGGGACTAATCACAGCAAGCTTTAAGTAACCAAGGACATCCCTCAATGAATCCTAGGATATATTGCTGAACCATCCCAAGTACTCAGGAGGTGTAGGATGACCCACATCAGATCCAAGATAAAATGATCCCTGATTTTCTAATACCAAGATATTTTTCACAAACAGCATATTAGGAAACAGAATAAGAAATAAGAGTTCTTTGGCAGTCCTGCACTTTCCTAGTCATCTGAAAAGCATGTGGCTTTTGTTTATCAATGACAAATATTCCTAAGCAAAACTGGTTTCTTAAAATATGTTTAAATAGAATCAGTATTTGAAGTCACTAATATAATAATTAATAGCACCACCAAGGCAGTGTTTTCCTTTATTCCCCTTTGTATCTCTGGTATATTCTTTGAGATAATAAATAAGCATCAAAGAAAAGGATGAATTCCACTTAGCTTAACTCTCTTTAAGGCAGAGACTATCCATAAACGCTTCTTTGTAATAAAAAAGCAGTGGGGACATCATTTTCAAATATGTGTGGGAACTAAAGATCAAACAAAGTTTAAAAGTTTTCTTTATTGATAATGTTACAAACTTTTACAAGTCAAACTGCACTGCATGTTACCAGGCTGAGGAGATGGTGCATACAGAATTTCCTGAACTACTAAAATTTTCCTCCCATAACATCTGTGGATCACTTTAAAATCCCAAAGAATTTTCAGAAATTCTACCGTTTAAATGTTGCTTAATGGTCAAAAACATATATAACAGCAAATTATCCCTAGGTACACTTTCCTGATAGTAGACTTGTCAAAAGCTAAATATCATTAAAATGGGATAGATGGATCTTATTATAGTCAAGAATGCCCATTATTTCAGGATAAAGCATTTGAAAAGAAAAAGGGGCAGGAACTGAATAGCCAGGATCTCCATTAATACTCTTGCCTCAATTTCTACAACTATTAAAGGCAGGTGGACCTTTTCTGAGTTCACATAAAGAATTAATGATAATGCTTAAAAATGACATTTATTAAAGTGTTTGTGACATCTTCGTGATTTTCATAATTATAACTTATTGGTAATGCTGGTATTTCTAAGATTTATCTCCCACATTTCACTGTACTGTATGTGCTTATCCTTTGTAAGTATATGCTGGGATCTCATTAATATGACTATCAAAACCAAAAAGAAAATTTTGTCTCAACCAAAAAAGAAAGTGTAAAAGGACTGAAGAGACCATCTGTGCAGCAATAATGCTTTTGAATCAATTCAAAAAGAACTATATAAAAATCAAGCCAACTGCCTCGACCAATAAGCTACACTGGGATTACAGGAAATGTCATAGCTTTGTGTCATGGTTGACATTCTTCTAGTTTATATTAAATTTGAGAACTGAAAAACAGATGTTCAGATAAATATCAATAATGAGTCTGCAGCATTGGAAATCCAGATGCAGTAGGCAGATTCCTCAATGAAGAAGACAGTCAATGAGCCAGGTGAACAAAGATGCCATTACAAATAAAGCACTGTAGGACTGTCGTCCTCTTGTTCATCAATTTGCTTGAGTGGGCACCAGTAATGTCTCCATTGTGAGACTTGTTACTGTTTTTGGCATATCGAATATGCCACGGGTAGCTTGCCAGGCTCTGCCATGTGGGCGGGATACTCTCGTTAGTTTGCCAGACTCTCCGAGAGGGATGGAGGAATCATGACAAAAATTAGAAAATAACATTAAAAGAAATATCGTGTTTCCTTTTTTCAAATAAATTCTATTGTGGTAAAATTTACACTTTTTGGATACTGACACTGTTGATGGCTGTGGTGTTGGAACATTATATGACTGAAATTCTATAATTAGAATATTATAACTCATGGCATCAAAATTAAAATAGGGAAAAAAGGCTTCTTAGCACCACCACTATAACAGCTGGGGTCTCGTAACACAACTGAACTCATCCTCCTTTTCCTAGTTTTGTGTATCTGTTCAACAGAAAGTTCCTCACAATTTAGTGATGATGATAAGAAGTTGTAGTCTTAACTTACAGTTGGAAGAGAGATAGAGCCAAATGGCCTTGAAAGTAGTCCTGAAACTCACACCAGGCAACAAAAGTCACAAACCAGAAACAGCGCTGGGAGAGGCACTGAGGGAAAGAAAAGAGGAAAACTTAGCTGAATCCCTCAGAGAGCTCCTGCAGGGGATAATGACAAAGATTCACATTCAGAACACACCAGACACAATGGGGTAGCAACATAGAAGCCCACCCCACTTAATGAGAACTATGGGCTGAGTTAAAGAGAAACAATATAAGATTTACAGGAGTCCCTGAGGAACAGGTCCAGATAAGTTTACTAGAAATTTCCTCCAAGCCTACAAAGACTTATTCCTAATCCTTCTCAGACTTCTTGAAGAAAGTAGAAGAAAAAGTAATCCTCAAACAGTTTCTGAAGCAAACATTATCCTGATTTTAAAAGCAGACAGAGACATATCACACACACATCAGACTACCAGCACCACCACAACCACCACCACCACCACCACACACACACACAGAGAATCAAATCAAAATGGATGGAATACCTCAGTATAAGACCTGAATCCATGGATTATATTTAGGAAAACACAAATTTAGAACAATTCACTTAGAACAATTATATATTTAGAACACATATTAAGAACACTTCCTGACACTGAATCTAGAGGCATCTTTAATGATTAAATGCCGCTGACCAACATTTTCTTTTTTTATTATTTTTTAAAATTTTTATTAATTAGAAGCACAGAGCCATGTGGGGACGCTCCTTTCCGGCCCCGCGCGAGATCGACCCCGGAGGCAACTGAACCACTTTGGACACGGCGCCCCCAAAATGCCTCCACACTGTGTGCTCGGAGCTACTGGCCCAGGAGCTGCCAGCGAGTGATGCAACTACCAAAAGAATTTTCCCTGGACTTCATATAGAAATCCAAAACTGCGCAGCTGCGGTTTTGAGACCTAATATCTTTTGATTGTCAGCAACGTGTAAATGTTCCTTTTTGGCAGGGCTTACCATTGGGGGGAAACTCCAAACAATAGTACTGAGTTTTTTGTTGAAGAGTAAAAGATTGTAGCGATAGAATTTTAGGCAGAATTTTCCCTGGACTTTATATAGAAACCCAAAACCGCGCGGCCGCAGCAGCCTAATGTCATCTAATCATCGGCAATATGAAATGGTTCCTTTGTAATGGGTTGGACTTTGGGGGGACCATAATAGGGTTAAAGTTTGTAGCGACGTGTAAGTTCTGGCTGTACTTTCCCTGGACTTTATACAGAAATTCAAAGCCGCGAGGCCGCTGCCATGGCCGCGCAACCTATTGTCATTTAATCATCACCAATATGAAATGGTTCCTTTTTAACGGGTCGGACTTTGGTGGGAAATCCTAACAAGAATAGTAAGTCTTTTGCTGAAATATTGAAGGCTACCAAAGTGGTAGCCATCTCTATAGACTGAACTAAGCCATATCCCCACGCCGGCTGAGAAGAAATATCCTTCTTTCTCGGGAAGAAACGCGGCGTGGCGTTAACCATAGTATGATGTCCATTAAGCTGACACGGACCTGGTGGCGTGGGAATGGGATACAAGGGAATAAATTATTATGTACTTGGAACAGCGGGACGCTGGTGGAATCTCGAGCCGGGGTCGATACCAGCGTATTACTTTTGGTTCCAGAAACTGCTTGCAGACATTCTACCAGACTATCAACTAAGCCAGAGCCCCACGCCGGCTGATGACGGGAAATAACCATCTTTTTTGGTTTGTTTTCCCTTTGTCAGGCAGCGTGGTGATTACTAAACAGGCGTGAACTCAGTGGCGTGGGAGGAGGGGGTAAAAAAATAGAAAAGTTATGTAACAAACAGCGGGACTTAACATCTCTACATTCTCAGCAATGGAGAGCCATCAAATGCTTCCTTGACAGGGACTGTCTTTTCTTTTTGGGGGGGAAACCCTAGCAACAATAGTGAGTTATGTGTTGATACATGGACTGTAACCAAGATAAAGCGTAAACAAAGTGAAACTTATCACTTACAAGGGCGGGGACTGGGGGGGCGGGAGGGGGCAGGAGGTATAATGGGGTGGTTGGTGATGGAATATGGGCACGGGTGAAGGGAAAGGTGTTTGAGTATTGTATAACTGACATAATCCTGAGAACTATGTAACCCTCCACATGGTGATTCAATAAAATTTAAATTTAAAAAAATTTTTATTAGTGAATCACTCACTGTGAGGTACAGTTACAAACTTATAAACTTTCATGTTTGCATTTTATTTATATCCCTCCACCAGTGCCCATTCTCCTCTACCAATCTTCCCAGTATTCGTCCCACAACCCCCACCCCAACCCCCATCACCCCACCCTGCCTCTACAGAAGGGCATTCCCTTTTGTTCTCTCTCCTTCTCTCTCCTGTTGGATGTTGTAGTTTGCAATATAGGTATTGAGTGGCCATCATGTTCGGTCTATAGTCTACTTTCGGCACACAGCTTTCAACCTGAGCGGGTCTTCCCAACATTTTCTACTAGGTATTCCCTTCTCTATCTCAGCTGCCTTTACCCAAGAATGTGAGGCCAGTTTCCAATCTGTGGGGCAGACCTGCTGGTTCTTATCTCTACTACTCTTGGGTATTAGTCTCCCATTCTGTTACTTTATATTTCACAGATGAGTGCGGTATTCCTCTGTCTGTCTCTTTCTTTCTGACTCATTTCACTCAACATACTTTCCATGTTGATCCACTTATATGCAAATTTCATGACTTCATCTTTTCTAACAGCTGCATAGTATTCCATTGTGTAGATGTACCAAAGTTTCTTAAACCAGTCATCTGTTTTGGGGCACTCCAGTTTTTACCAGATTTTGGCTATTGTAAACAGTGCTGCAATGAACATACAAGTGCAGATGTCATTTCTACTATACCTTTTAGCCTCTCCGAAATATATTCCCAGGAGTGGTATTGTTGGGTCAAATGGGAACTCAATTTCTAATTTTTTGAGAATCGGCCATATTGTTTTCCAAAAGGGCTTAACCAGTTGGCATTCCCACCAACAGTGAAGGAGAGTCCCTTTCTCCCCACATCCATGCTAACACCGATTGCTTTTGTATTTTTGGATGTGGGCCAGACTCTGTGGTGTGAGATGATATCTCATTGTTGTTTTGATCTATCTGCATCTCCCTGATAATTAGTGATGTAGAGCATCTTCTCATGTGCCTCTGAGCCATTTGGATTTCCTCTTTGAGAAAGTTTCTGTTCATTTTATCACCCCACTTTTGAGTTTCGGTGAAATAGTATCGCCCTTTCTAACCCCTCTCTCATCAATGATTCCTTGTAGAATGGTGAGATCCTGGTGGTGAATCCATAATACAGCTCACGAAGGATCTTGATGTACTGAGTTTGAATGCCCTGTTTGGCTAGGGCTTCAGTCTCAACAGAATCAAAGGACTTCTTTAAGCGAAGAACGTTAGACAGAGCCGCATCTTGAACTTTCGAGAAACTTTAATGAGTTTGGTCACTGTGTGGAGATGGTTGATCATGCTGAATCCTTTTTGGAACCCGGCTTCCTCGCATAGTTGTCCTTCATCTAGTGTTCTGCCTATTGTACTCAGGATGACACGAGTGAACAACTTGTAGATGACAGGCAGTAGGCAGACTGGGCGATAGTTACAGATGTCGTGGATGTCTCCCTTCTTGTACAATGGAACGAACGGTCCTGCTGGTTTTCCACTGGGAAGGAACCTTGCATTCAGACAGGTAGCGTGTAAAGAGCCAAGCCAGTGTATTGATGAGTACTGTAGGCAGATTCTTCAGGTGTTTAGGTCTGTCCTTGTCTGGACCGGGTGTTGTACACGACTTTACTGACGAAATGGTGTGTTGGATTTTGGAAGGGAGGATATTGGGAATGACAAATCCATCCTGCAGAATTTGGTATGTGGGCAGGTGGACATGGCTGTCAAAGAGATCTGAGTAGAAGTCATGAATAATTCTCTCCATTGCCTTTCTGGAAGATGTGATAGATCCATCAGGACGTCGGAGGGCAGTCATCTTGGTCTTGTAGTTGGCAAAGGACAGGCGAGCATTGTGAATACTTTTCCCGGCTTCTGCCGCATCAGCCAACACTGCTGCTCTTCTCTCTTTGAAGTCTTCCTTTATCGCTTCTCTGCACAGCTTTGTGTGTTCGGACGTTATTAGCCTGTGGTTGCCTGAGGCTCGCACCAAACCACGTTGATGAATGAGCTCAAGAGTTTCCAAACACAGGTGTCTGTGACTTTCTCACTCTTGGCATTTTTTGTGCAGTCATGGAGGTGCTGAACCAGTTGATCATATTTCTTGTCCATGTTGTCAAGGACGGCATCTTCCCACGTTGCCGCAATATTGCCAAAGAGCTCCCAGTTGGTGGTTATTCTGGGAGTTCTTTATTTAAACTTAAACTTTTCAGACCTTTCTCCCCGCTCTGTGAAGTAGAATTTTACACGGAGGAGACGGTGGTCCGATCCCGTTTGGAATTTTGGGACAACAGCGAAATCGGTCAGGCAAAACTTTCGATTGAATATGATGTGGTCAATTTAATTGTGGAACTGTCCACCGGGAGACTCCCATCTAAACGCTGGACATTATAGATGAATTTATTTAATTTTTTAAAATAGGTTTAGTTGGGATCAGAAAAAACAAAACCCTGTCCAGCTACAGCTCTAGCTAGATTTGAGCCCCAGTTTATATCTCTGATCACTATAGTGATGCAACATATGTTGATATGTTGTATCACTATGTCAAAAAAATGGGAAACATATAATAGGGAAATAAAGGAACAACAAACCTCATTAGAATGCCACAACAAATACTTCTTTTTCATTTTCATGGAAAGTTCAATGTAAATGTTCCTTCCATAGGGCTTTTCTCCAAGACATAGAGATTCAGTTCACTTAATCTTTTATGGCTGCCATCTTTAATGCATTGCCCTCTTGATAACTATAGAACAGTAAAAACAGCCTGAACAAAGTAAATCAGCTTTAATCAGGACCAAAAGTGATGGCTTCTTGGTATCTGTGTTGCAAACCATAATGCCCGAAAGTAGAGAGTATGGGGGAAATTGTCTGCCAGGGAGACAGAGGGAGGGTGTGAAAGGGGGGTATACTGGGGAGATTGATGATGGGGGAATGTGCACAAGTGGATGGGTGGGTATTTGAACATTGTATGATTGTAAGTCAACATGAAAGCTTGTAACTGTATCTCACAGTGATTCAATAAAATAAAATTTTAAAAATTTGTTATTGACTCTGTGGCTCAGATATATAGATATACCACAATTTTATTCCACTGATGTGCCCCAAACTTCTGACCCTTGTTCTGCTACTTCCCATCCACTTCTTACTTCCCTATCCCCCAGATTTCTTTCCTTGCCTATCCTTCTCATTCCTATATTCTAGAGTTGAGAGTGATCTAGGTATTCTCCCCTCAATACCTTGCATTCCCTTGTCCTGTTGTTCTATATACCATATGTAAGTGATATAATCCTGTATTTGTTCCTTCTTCGGACTTAACTTCATTAACATATATATAAGGATTGGTGCTGCAACGTTGTATGCCTGAAACTCAACTATGAAAAACTTTGTAAGCCATGGAGACTTAATTAAAAATTTTTAAAAACTTGAGACATTCTTGAGAAAGATTTTTAAGAAAATGCCAGAGAAGATAAACATTCAGGAAGTAGGAGGGTAAGAACAGGCAATCCCAAATATATGGGTCTTGGATTCATATGTGGTGAACAAGTAAGGTATTTGTATACATCTAAATCACAGACTAAATACTACTTTAAGCATGGGACCCAAACAACAATAATAAGATTTTAAAATGTGATGGTCAATGAAATAGCCACAGGGACATTGGTGGAGAGATATGGTCACTGATCTTGCCAACATTACCTGTCTGAAACTGTACTGCCAACTATTGGGTAAATCATGGTGTGTACATTTTTTAGAAAGTAATTTAAATATTTTTACAAGAGTTTAAATGTTTATAATTTTTTTTGGTTTTTGGGTCATACCCCATGATGCACAGGGTTTACTCCTGCCTCATGCACTCAGGAATTACTCCTGGCGGTGCTCGGGGGACCATATGGGCTGCTGGGAATCGAACCCGGGTCAGTCGTGTGCAAGGCTTACCCACTGTGCTATCACTCCAGCCTCAAATGCTTATAAATTTTAGGGTAAAATGTAACCATTCCACAACCACCATCAAGGAGCAATTATACTTCCATTGCTTAGCCATGCTACCCAAACCACTACACACCCCCACTATGTCTTGATAATCTCAATTATGCCAACAAAGACATTCTTGCATTCAGTTTTATTTTAATAAATTCAATTTTAAAAACCAGACTAGTTTCTCTATACAACAAGATCCTAATGTCAATCAGAAAAAAAGAATCCCAGTAGGGTGCAAACTAAAATTCAAGACACCCTCACCCCTACTCCAAAACAATTCCTAATTATAGGATTTGGTTTCAAGCCATTTATTTGGGATTGATCTGAGAAAGCTCTGTGAAAGACTGGAAAAGAAATAGCAAAGGTAGGAATGCTAATAAAAAGGGATGTTGATAAGTGTTTTCTGCTATGGACCCCTGCACTACCTTTGTGCTTTTGCAAAGAGAAAGACAAAAAAAGAAGCTAGTTAGCTTTTGAAGAAAAAAACCTAAAATATTCTCAAAGATTTTTATTCTTTATTCTTTTGAATTCTAAGCATTAAATCAATCTACTTCAGAATGACTGGCTCCTCTGCTATATGGTACAGTTTTTGCAGCATTCCAAGTTCCTTTGTTTTTTACACATCCATGCCTCCTGTATTAACAAAAAAATCAAGCAATTAGCCCTGGTAATATTCTGTGCTGGATGTAATGGATACAGATAAAAATGTAAATTTCAGATTTCCCACCCTAAAGCTAAATTTTTAGGAAACCTTAGATAGTCATAAAAGTCCCAAACTCTTAATTTTCAAATATCTCCTTCAAACAATAGCATGCTATAAATAGGAAACAAAGTTACACTAAAAATGAAGAGCTGGACACATTTGTTAGATGAATCCTCAAAATTTCATTTCAGGGTGACATAGAGATAGCTTAAAGTTATACAAGCATGAGTTCTGTCCAAAGCACCACATGGTTCCCTATCACCACCAGGAGTTATAAGAGCACTGAGCTGGGAGTACACCTTCAGTTTCACCAGATGTGGCCCAAATCCCACCCGTCCTCCAAAAGAAATCCCTCAATTTCATGCTATAGCAAAATTCAAGCTTCCCAATTTCTTGAACATGTATAAGGAAATTTGAAACTGTGAATGTTAAAACTACTAATGCCAAAAAATTTAAATTCATGAAATATAACAATGGAATTTCTTTCTCATAAATCTGTGTGATCAGCTATAAATTCAGCTAAACTCAGTCTTAATTCTAAACTGAAGGTTGGATTCAAAACTGTTTCATAAAAATAAGGTTCCTGTTTGGACCAGAGAACTACCTAGAGATTGTATATTTCATGGAAGAGACATGGACACAATAGGGAAATCTAATAGCACTGCTACATTTCAAATATTTGCATCTAATTATATTCATCAGCATCACACTGGCCATAGCACATCATATAGTCAAGTCTGAAGTCAGTGGGATAGGGTGGATTGCAATCTTCTCATGGAGATAGAATGTTTATTTGCTGAACAATATTCTAATCCATCACACAAAATCAAGATAAATCCCATGTTACAATTTTCTATGAACAGACAGAAACAACAAAGCAAGTCCTCTAAGACTATAGTCCCCTAAGACTATATTCAACACTGAGTAGTTCAAAGTGGAGTATTTTTTCTACTTTGGTCCATGAATGGACTGGAGTGATAGCACAGTGGGTAAGGCATTTGCCTTGCACGTGGCTGACCCGAGTTCAATTTCTCTGTTCCTCTTGGAGAGCCCGATAAGCTACTGAGAGTATCCTGCCTGCACGGCAGAGCCTGGCAAGCTATCCGTGGTGTATTCTATATGCCAAAAACAGTAACAACAAGTCTCACAATGGAGGCATTACTGGTGCCCGCTCGAGCAAAATCGATGAACAAGACAACAGTGCTACAGTGCTACAGCCCATAAATATTTTGTAAACAGCATCTAATGCATCTTCACAATTTTTTTATAAACAGTTCAACAAATTAGATGTCAAAGAATCCTAAGGTGGAAGTTTCCTAATGAGAGGAATCTCAAAGAAATTATAATATATTTAGAAACTAGAATGACATTTCCATCCTTTATTTGTTTATCATTTGAACTCTAGCAACTATAAAGTCACTGTCATTGTCACTGTCATCCTGTTGCTCATCAATTTGCTTAAGCGAGCACCAGTAACGTCTTTATTGTGAGACTTGTTGTTACTGTTGTTACTGTTTTTGGCATATTGAATACGCCACGGGTAGCTTGGCAGTCTCTGCCGTATGGGCAGGATACTCTTGGTAGCTTGCCGGGCTCTCCAAGAGGGCTGGAGGGCTGGAGCATTAGTACAAGTATACGGTAATGTATTAAAAGTCTTCTTAGTCATTTTCTTGGTGATTTTCTGCTGGGAGCCAATGCCTGGGAACCACCAGGAACCAATGCCTGGGAACCAATATGTCAGTACTAACTGACCTGTAACTAAGGAACAACCGCTTCTTGGGAAAAATATCAAAGTACCTTTTGAAGGTTGCAGAACAATGCCCAGGGAAACTGCCATCAAGGCCCACATCCAATTTCGTTAAACATTTGAATTCTTTGCTATTCTCCCATTCTGCCCACTTCCTCATATAATCAATTATAAAAGACTAGCTTAGGAGAAATAAAATTGGAGCTTGCTCCCATTCTTCTTGTGTCCGTCTCATTCTTGTGTGTCTGTGTCTGTCTCTTTCTTCTTGTGTTTGTCTCCTTTCAACTTGCACACCCTCTCCTGGCTACCCACATTGACCAAGTCCCGTTGGACAGGACAATTTTCGATCCTTCTAAAAACTTATAGACCCAACAATAGTTCAAGGACTTCATTACTTACCAAAAGTGTCTGAACTGGAAAAGTTCTATTTTTCTAAAATGTTCAGGACTTATAGCCTATAAAATTAAAGTTTACCTGCAATCTGTGGAATTTATGAATAAATCCACTTTCTATGATATTTGCTTATGGTAAAGATGCAAAAATGACTTTTTTAAATATGCAAGCAATAAAAGCAATACTAGCAGTAACAGCTACAGAAATTACAGTTCTGACCAGTGGTTATAAAAGTGCTGGGTTTTTTTTCTTTTCTTTTTTTTTTTGCTTTTTGGGTCACACCTGGCAATGCACAGGGGTTACTCCTGGCTCTGCACTCAGGAATCACCCCTGGCGATGCTCAGAGGATCATATGGGATGCTGGGAACCGAACCCGGGTTGGCCGCGTGCAAGGCAAATGCTCTACCTGCTGTGCTATCACTCCAGCCCCATAAAAGTGCTGCTTTATATAAAAACCTCACAAAGTTACCACAGCATGACAACAGGATTCAAGAAACTTTTTTTTCTCTCATTACCAAAGTGTATCTTTACATTTGGAAGAGTTATGTAATTTTCTTCTGATGCCATTTAAGTTTTTGGTCGCTGATATTCTATTATAGATAGGGGGAAAAATGTAATTAGGTTTTTAAAAGGTTTGACTTTAGCTTTAACTATAGGGATTTTATCACAGCATGGGCAGAGAGAGAAGCCAACAGAAAGTAGTAAAAAGGAAGTCTCAGCAGGCAAGATGGCAAAATTTTTTATGAGAAAATTAGGTTGGGCAGGAGACACACAAAGCGCATTCTAGCAGGCAATCAATAATGCAAAACTTGGTCTCTATAACTGTGTATCTCACAATGATTCAATAAAAAATTAAATTAAAAATGGTACTTGAAGGCTATCTCTGATCCTAAAAATTCAAGAAACTTTAGGCATGAAAGTAAGCAAGCATTGCCGGGTACAGACTTCGAGAAAAGGAAACAAGAAAGCTGGGTTATCTGGTCAAACAGAAATAGTCAACAAGGATCTATAAAAAGTGAACCTAGCTGTCTATAAAACAAACTTCATGGTTTAAGACTGATATAAATCAAGTGTTCTGGTCCTGGAGTACAATAAACAAGGAGGCTCAAAAGCACATCAACTGTCAATGGGCTCATACCCAGCAGCTTTGGTTTGGACTCATGTCAAAGTAATATGCAACATAATATTTTCTCAAGGGTATTAGCTGGATATTTGCATATGTTGAAAGCCAAAGTTAAAGAAGACTTTGCTTTTGTTCTATTTATGGGTGAAATACCTCAAAACACACACACAGAAAGAGAATCACCTAAGCATGTCACTTTTATATAAAACAGATATTCAAAAGGTCACAATTATAAGACAAGATTTAAGGAAAAGAACAATAGTTATGCAACCAACTGCCTAATTGCTACAGGGTATTCTCAAATTTAAATTACCTATGGTTAAATTAAGTAACGTAATGAGTTCCAGTTTTGTTATGGTACTAGAAATCAACCCAAGAGCCTCACACAATAGAGCAAGAGCCCAAATTCTGATCAATGACTGATATTCCTGCCCTAAAATTTATGAAAATATCTTTGTTACTCTTGCATTTGTTTGGTGCTCCAGTTTTTAAAATATATTTTTTTCAAAAGCATTCAGCACTCTAACCATTTTAAAATAACATCATAACTTGTTTAGTAGAGAAAATGTTGAATTTTCATTGATTCAATGGCTCTTTTCTTGGCTGCAATGAGATCTACAGATTAAAAAGTTAAAAACTATCACACTTAAAGTGGAAAATTCCAAACATCCCCCATTCCAGGTGACCCCTTTCCCACTGCTCAGAATGGCATAATGTCATGGTTCTAAGTATGAAAATAAGACAACTCAAGGTTCCATGGATTCCCCCTATAGTGCCGACTGCCCAGCCTCACAGGGCAGGCCTGAGTCACAGCTAAAAGGCACTTTCCCATGGCCTCAAGTCCAAGAAAGGGAAATAAAATCTTCTCAACTGTGTTCTTTAATTTGGGGGGGGCAGAGATCACACCCTGTAGTGTGGGGAGGGAGGGGCCACTAACAACCACTTTCCACGAGCCATGTAGTACCCCACCTTGACAAAATAATAATAAAACAACCAGCAGGATGAATGTGTGTGTTTAAATGTCATATATATGTATGTGTATGAGCAAAGAGAAAAAGGAGCTGTGATTTGAAGGAACTGGCTTCTGCTGTTTTGAAGGCTGGCAGGTCTGAAATCTGTAGGTCAAACCAGGATAGATATTCAAGGAAGAGTTGACAGTTTGGTTAAACTGTCAACTGTAATATTCACTGTATCACTGTATCACTGTCATCCCATTGCTCATCGATTTGCTAGAGCGGGCATCAGTAAAGTCTCTGTTGTGAGACTTGTTGTTACTGTTTTTGGCATATCGAATATGCCACGGGTAGCTTGCAGGATCTACCGTGCAGGCGAGATGTTCTCGGTAGCTTGCTGGGCTGTCGGAGAGGGTCGGAGGAATCGAACTGGGTCGGCTGCGTGCAAGGCAAATGCCCTACCCGCTGTGCTATCGCTCCAGCCCATATTAATATTAATATAATATATTAATAATTATGGAAGCCACTCCAACAGGGCTTGGGCAAGACAAGGTCAGGGAGATGACTCAAGGGGTCAAAGTGCATGGTTTACACCTATGTTCCCTTTATTACCTTAGAGTATTTTCCCTAAGCAAGCAAATGGTAGCATCACTGGGCGTGGCCCACCTATCATTGAGTAAACTTGGTTCTGTGGACCAGCTCTCAGATTCTGTTCATTTGACCATTTGTTATTATTCTCTTAGTAAGTTTCTTTATACTCCACATGAAAGACCATTCTGTGTCTCTCCCTCTCCTAATTAACTTCCCTCAGCATAATGCTCTCCAGATACAACCATGTGGCAGCAAATTGCATAATTTCGTCTATAGGGTTTTTCATAGTTTAAGACCAGCACACTAAACTCACACTGCACATGCCAGCAGCCTCACGCTTTCCCACCATTCATAATGGCTGCAGAATACCCTGTTCCTAAGTACCCCAAGCATGGAAATAAGTATCCCAAATGTGTTTTTCCTATGGTATTGGGAGGCCACTTGGAGACGAGGCACAGTTGGGATATGAACTCATTTCTCGCAACCATATAGTTACCTCACCTTCAAAGTGAAAAAACAAAAGGACATAAAAATATCTTCCAATTCTTCGCCATACGGATAGCAGAGTGCAGAGTCAGAACAAAGGCATTTCAAAGGGACTTGGAAATGGGAATCACTATCATTGTCACTGTCATCCTGTTTCTTATCGATTTGCTTGAGCGGGCACCAGTAACGTTTCCATTGTGAGACTTGTTGTTACTGTTTTTGGCATATCGAATACATCATGGGTAGCTTGCCAGGCTCTGATATGTGGGCTAGATACTCTCAGTAGCTTGCTGGGCTCTCCAAGAGGGGCGGAGGAATCAAACCCAGGTCGGCCACATACAAGGTAAACGCCCTACCTGCTCTACTTTTGCTCCAGCCCAGAAATGGGAATCGTGACTGGGATATCGTGTCCCCCAGCAAATGGCCATTCCATGGAAGCCATGGCCCATTCCAACAGTGCTTGAGTGAGAAAAGAAGCAGCCATGACCCTGCTGAGGGAGGAACCCCTGACCCAGCAGAGGGAGGAACCCCACGAGGACAGTGGACAGCCCCAGGGCCCCCGCAGTGTACTCCCACTAAGATAGACACATACCTGGAAACATGAGCTTTGTTTTATTGTTTAAACAATGTTTTATTGTTTAAACAAAACAATTTATTGTTTAATTGCATGAGGGATCCAATTTTTTCTCAGAAGAGAATCTTTTATCCTCCTCATTAAAGAGATCAAAGGCGTTTTCGTCTGTACAGAAAGTCACGTCACTGTTGGCTCCTGGAATCGTGTTTTGAAGTCTTCTATTTATATACTGGTTCCTTGCCAGTGGAATAGCCATACCATGAAGGCATGCATTCTAAAATAAGGCCTTTTCTCGTTGATGCTGAGGGTAGCCCACAAAAATCTCTGCAAAGAGAGTTTATTGTGGAGCTCCTTAAACCAGGATTGCTTTCCAGCAGTTCTGAGCATTTTTGCCTCTTGTAAAGTTGATAAGCTGTTGGGGGCCACCTTAGGATGTCTTGATCTCTTCTGCCTGAGAAGTGGCCATTGTCGTGGGCCCCCATGTTCGTAGATGCTCTTAATCCATTAGTGGCCTACTCCCAGGGATTCCAGGACGTATGGCTGTGCTGACATTCCCCAAAAGTAAAATTAACATAATATATAAAGTTGCTGTTTCTGGGGCTGGAGCGATAGCACAGAGGGTAGGGCATTTGCTTGCACACGGCTGACCTGGGTTCGATTCTCAGCATCCCATATGGTCCCCTGAGCACCGCCAGGAGTAATTCCTGAGTGCATGAGCCAGGAGTAACCCTTGTGCATTGCCAGGTGTGACCCAAAAAGCAAAATAAATAAATAAAGTTGCTGTTTCTTATATTCCAATTATTTTGGGAACCAGCAGTGCCTTGTTGAGAATTATTGCTTGAATTATTGGTGTTCATCTTGGCTTAATCTGGATGGATGGCCCCTCTGTGGCTGAGGCCTGTGGGGACCACCCTTATATGTGCTGGTGAATAAAGCGCATTTGTGACATCTCAGAGTGCACATTACTGCTGTGATACACATGGCTCCCTCTAAAATGTCCATATAAGGCATGCTATGTGATTTGGAGAAGATGGCTCTTGGTCATGTTTTAACTATATGAATTACTCTGCTAATAAAAATAGAAAGTAGAAAATAAAATAAAACCATTTTAACATAAGAGGTTTTTTTACACTGAAATCAAGTTTTAAGATCTTAGGCACAAATACAGTACTAGTCATGGTTTTTTTGTTTGTTTGTTTCTTCTTTTCTTTTTCTTTTTCTTTTTTTTTTTTGCAAATAACTATGGTCATAAAATAATCTTTATTCTTTAAAATTTCAATTACCTACCTGAATCTGATACTTGCCTCCATTATTTTTATTTTATTTATTTTTTGTAATGGAGCCCTGTGAGTTTCTTTTTTTCTTTTCCCCCTTCCTTTCCCCCTTTTGCTGTTGGAGTGCCCAGGTGAGACACACGCCACTGATTGTGATGCTTCCATTTGTTTTTCTCCCAAATTTTTATTTTGTTAAAGCATAGTGAATTACAAAGTTATTCATAATTAGGTTTTTGACAAACAATGTTCTATCACCAATACCGCTACCAGTGTCAACTTCCCTCCACCAGTGTTCCCAGATTCCCTCTCCTACTCATCCACTCAAATCTCAAACTGCCGTATTGACAGGGAACTTTTATATTTGATTATTAAAGTCTGGATTTTCAGATGCGGTGAATATGCATGTGTATGCATGTGTTTGCTACAGGGTGGTGGTGGGGGGGTGGAGTTCTGTACTCTTTTAGCATGCTCCGAATGTGGGGCTGCTGGGATGCTCACATGCTCCCCAGGGAGTCACATTCCTGACATAGTGCTCAATATATCTGTTTGGCTGCGGTGTTTGCTGGGAATCACAAACCATGGTGCTCATCCACATGTGATTATGGCCAGAGTGCACTTGCAGTACCAGGCATCTCAGCGGAGCTGTCAGGCACAAACAGCAGAGCTGGGTTCAAGCAATAAGACAGCAGGTAGAGTGTTTGCCTTGCACAAGGCCCACCTGGATTAGATCCCTGGCACCCCATATATTTTCCCCCTGCCCCTTCAGGAGTGATCCCTGAGCACAGAGCTAGGCGTAATCCCTAAGCATCACCAGTGTGCTCCCCAAAACAAAACAAAACAAAACAAAAACAAATTACTAAAGTATACCAAGCATGATACACCCCAAATGAAACCCAAACCAGTCCTGATTATGAAATCACCTTGCTTCTTAAATAACTTTACCCATGAAGCAACAGTTACCTCCTTGTTGAGAATCAAAAGCCCACCAAAATTTCCATCTTCTTGGATATTGCACCAGGAATGTAAACATTTCTAATTTCTTTCTTACATGTTTACAAAGTCTTTGAAAACAGTTGATCTTTCTAACCCTAACTACCGAAACTTATTTTACTTCATAAACATTTAACAAATTTACATCATTTTACAGGTAAATTTACTTTATAAGCTTGTAAATTCCTTTATAGAGAAAATAATTTGTTGCGCTTTATTGTGGCCAGGTTTTTATACAAAACTCCTGCATATATCCTTTAGCATGTTTAATAGTCTGTGAATTATACATATTGATAGTTGATCCAAACTTTTCCTTTAAGCCAATTTTCAGGAAAATATTCAAGGTATTTACTACTATTGTTGCTAAATAGGAATGAGACATTGTTCTGGTTTTCTTTGGTTTGGTTGGGGTGGGGGGCACACACCAGCAGTGCTCAGGGGTTACTCCTGGCTTTGCATTCAGGGATGCTCAGGGGACCATATAGAATGCCAGGGCTCGAACTGGGGTTGGCTGCTTATAAGGCAAGCACCCTACACACTGTACTATCTCTCTGGCTCAGAAATGATACAGTCTTCTGAGTTCTTGCGTAATGTGATTAAAAAGAAAATACCTGAAGTCAGTTTATTAACAATATTGCCTTTCATTGGGCAAGAATCTTTTGTAAATCTTGTTAATATTGGCATCTGGGAAATGACTCCCTGACTTAAGTGTTTACCTTGCAAACATGAGACTGTAATTTTATCACTGGTGTACCATCCCATGCATTGAGTGTAATCCTGAAAGCTCTGCTGTTTGTTTGGGACCACACGTGGAGCTGCTCAGGGTTTACTCTTGGCTCTGTACTCAGGGATCACTCCTGGCAGGCTAGGGGGAACTATGTGGGGTACCAGGCATGCAACCCAAGTTCACCATAAAAGGCAAGTGCCCTACCCACTGTACTATCACTTTGATCCCATGTTTGGCATACTTTAAAGTCAAATATGTTAAATGTAAATGATAAAAATAAACAGAATACAGAAATATCAAGAGAAAAAGCACTGTGCTATTCATGTGTTAAATTCTTAGCAAATATTACCTCCTAAGTTCTTCAGCAGAGGGCACTCTACAATGAAAAGTGACTGGAAGCCGAGAGATACTACCTTCCACTGTAATATCTCAGATTACGGTTACAGTATCAGTGAAAATGCAAAAGAATGACTTCCCCACCTTCACTCATAGCTATATGAAGCTGCAATGCCCAGGCTACAGCAGTCAACTGGGGTGAATATACACATGCCTACTCATAGTTACTCTGTTACTCATCCTCCACTCCATTATTACCCTAACTATTCAAACTGCCTTCAGGATGTGTGTGTGGGAAAGCAATCCTATGAAAGCTGAGAAAGTGCCGCAAATTGCTAAAAATGTCAATGCTCTGTCACACAACCCACTTATTTAAAAGCTGATGGTTTTAGAGGAAAAATATAATAGAAATGAAACTGTTATCTGATGCACAGTAAGGCTGAGAGTTGAATCCTGCCCTTCCTTCACCTTTTCCAGCCCCATGATATCACTATGTGTGCATTATACTTCAAGAAAACTGCTTGGCACCCAAACAGACATTTGAAAAACACAGAGAATACTGTAGGAGACAAAACAGGAACATAATTCAGTAACTAACAGCACAGTTCTGCTCTGATGTTTGGGGAAGCAACTTATTTATTTATTTATTTATTTTTAAAATTTTTTTATTGAGTCACCATGTGGAAAGTTACGAAGTTTTCAGGTTTAAATCTCAGTTATACAATGTTCGAATACCCATCCCTTCACCAGTGCACATATACCACCACCAAGAATCCCAGTATAGCTCCACCCCGCACCCCCACACCCTACCCCCCCCCGCCTGTGTAACTAATAAATTTCACTTTACTTTGACTTTGATTGCATACAATATTTCAACAAAACTCACTATTATTATTTGGAGAGTCTCTCCCCTAAAGTCAGACCTGCTGAAAAGGAAGCATTAGATAATTTGTTTTCCATTGCTGAGGATGAAGAGGTATGAGGTCGAGTGACCACACTTAGCGGCCTCTCGGTTTTGGGTTTCTGTATTTTAGTATTTTAGTAACTAAGTCCAGAGAGATATCTGCCAGAAGTTGCATCGTTGCCAACTTGTACTTCTCAGTTACATTATATTCCACATATGAGTGCAATCTTTCTATGTCTGTCTCTTTCTTTCTGACTCATTTCACTCAACATGATACTTTCCATGTTGATCCATTTATATGCAAATTTCATGACTTCATGTTTTCTGACGGCTACATAGTATTCCATTGTGTAGATGTACCAGAGTTTCTTTAACCAGTCATCTGTTTTGGGGCACTCTGGTTTTTTCCAGATTCTGTCTATTGTAAACAGTGCTGCAATGAACATAGAAATACATATGCCATCTCTACTATACCGTTTTGCCTCTACGGGATATATTCCCAGGAGGGGTATTGATGGGTCAAATGGAAGCTCAATTTCTAATTTTTTGAGAATCGTTCATATTGTTTTCCAAAAGGGCTGCACCAGTTGGCATTCCCACCAGCAGTGAAGAAGAGTCCCTTTCTCCCCGCATCCACACCAACACCGGTTGCTTTTGTTTTTTGGGATGTGGGCCAGTCTCTGTGGTGTGAGATGATATCTCATGGTTGTTTTGATCTGCATTTCCCTGATGATTAGTGATGTGGAACATTTTCTCATGTGCCTCTAAGCCATTCGGATTTCTTCTTTAGGAAAGTTTCTGTTCATTTCATCACCCCATTTTTTGATCGGGTTGGCAGTTTTCTTCTTGTGGAGTTCAATCAGTGCATTGTATATCCTTGTTATCAACCCTTTATCGGATGGGCACTGCATAAATATCCTTTCCCATTCTGTAGATTGTCTTTGTACTTTGGTCACTGTTTCTCTTGAGGTGCAGAAGCTTCTTAGTTTGAGATAGTCCCATTTATTTATCTCTGTTTTCACTTGCTTGGCCAGTGGCGTGTCAGCTTTGAAGATACCTTTGGCTACAATGTCGTGGAGGGTTTTGCCGACCTTGTCTTCAATGTACCTTAGGGATTCTGGTCTGATGTTGAGGTCCTTAATCCATTTTGATCTGACTTTTGTACATGGTGATAGGTGGAGGTCTAAGCCCATTTTTTTGCATGTAACTGTCCAGTTTTGCCAGCACAATTTGTTAAACATGCTTTCCTTGCTCCACTTCGCCTTTTTTGCTCCCTTATCAAAGATTAGATGGTCATATATTTGGGGGGATGTGTCAGAGTATTCAACCCTGTTCCATTGGTCTGTCGCTCTGCCTTTGTTCCAGTACCAAGCTGTTTTAATGACTACCGCTCTGTAATAGAGTTGGAAGTTGGGAAGGTTGATTCCTCCCATTTTCTTTTTCCCAAGAATTGCTTTAGCTATTCGTGGGGGCTTATTGTTCCATATGAATTTCAGGAGCGCTTGCTCCATTTCTTTGAAGAATGACAATGTTTCTAGGGGAGGCAACTTATTTAACCCTGAAATACCCTAATTCTGTAGGTTTTCTGTTTGTTTGTTTGGGGGCCATACCAGACAGTTTATGCCTGATTCTGTGCTCAGGGATCACTCCTAGCATTGCTCAGGAGACCACATGTAGTACCAAGGATCAACCTAGGGCCAGTCACGTGCAAAGTACCTGAACCTGCTATACTATCTCTCAGGCTCTCTAGTTTGCATCTGTGTTTGCAGGTATGACAAATTAAGCAAGATATGTAGCCAAATGTTCAGCTTTGGACATAATAAGTTCTGTGGATATTTTAGCTTTTATCAATGAGAACAACATTTGTCAGTGCCATCAGTGTCTCATTATAGTACCTCCTATTCAGAAGATATTATCTTATTTTAATATTTCTAGAACTACAGAAGTCATATAGTTATACAAATAACTTACGTATGGATTATGTAAATCTTTTGTTATCATCTTGGGGACACCCCTGGCATTGATTGGGGGTTACTCCTGGTTTTGTGCTCTGGGAAAACTCCTGGCAACACTCCCAGGACAATATAGGGTACTGGGGATCGAATGCAGGTCAGACATATGCAAGGCAAGCTACTTCCCCCCGCACTATCACTCCATCCCCATATAAATCTTAAACTTGGGTCATGATCCTATATGGCTGAGGGAGTCATTTTAAAATAAAGTTCTTCATAATTTGCTATCCATAAGTGATTTGTGTATCTCTTGTATATGTCTATGTTCCTAGGCTCATATAAAAAATTCTCAGGTGAAAAAGGGTTGTAAGTGGGAAAAGGTTTAAGAAGTCATGATATGAAGTGTATAAATAAGAATCAGAAATCAAACCTCTTTCTGTCCTATATGTCTACTAAACTGAGATCCATTGTTAAACTTGAGCAACATTTTAAAGTTTATCCCTCCATATCCTCTCTATATTAGTGTAAATGGCATTGACAAAGATATTCAGTATATGTGCATATATAATGTACATATATATAATATACACACAAACTAACTTACATCACTCATCTTTCATGTCAACACATATCTTGCTTGCTCTTTTCAATATTTCATTACCTGTTCAGACCATGATCTGTTTAGTCTGTTCACAACTAATGAACATTCAGGTTGTTTCGATGCTTGCATTACAGAAAATACTGCAAAGAAAATTCCATCATCAATTTGCATATGTGTGCAAATCCATAGCCACAGGACAAATTTCTATCAATGGCAATGCTAGACTAAATATCATGTACTTTAAAATTATATGTGTGTATGTATGTACATATATACACACACACACACATATATATACACATACATATCCTAATTGGCCTACAAATGATATATAACCTTCAATTTTCTCCAGATATAGCTAAACACTTACTTTGGTAGTCTGTCTTTTTTCTTACACTGTTATTAGTAGGGATAGAAACTATATTTCAAATTAAAATATGAGGTCTTAGACAAAAACACTCTCATTCCTATCTTCAATCGACCTTTTCCTGTGAGATCTAGAATTCCTGGAAGACTTTAGCGCACAGGAAACCCTCGAAAATGTGTTGTTTTTTGTGAGTGGTGAGTGAAACACTCAAGAAACTAAAAAAGTGAATTCTATAATGAAGTCTAGCAAAAATTACAAGCTAAGCATGAGCTTTGTACATTTCTTTCTTCTTGTATATATCTCTAGAGTCTTATTTACCTTTGTTTTAAAAGAACTTATCACAAGGGAGCAAGAGATGTGAAGTGGAGCAAGGAAAGCCTCTTTAACAAATGGTGCTGGCACAACTGGACAACCACATGCAAAAAAATGGGTTTAGACCTTGACCTGACACCATGCACAAAAGTCAGATCAAAATGGATTAAAGACCTCAACATTAGACCACAAACCATAAGGTACATTGAAGACAAGGTCGGCGAAACCCTCCACGATATTGAAGATAAAGGTATCTTCAAAGGTGACACGGAACTAAGCAATCTAGTAAAAACAGAGATCAACAAATGGGACTACATTAAACTAAAAAGTTTCTGCACCGCAAGAGATACAGTGACCAGAATACAAAGACTATCCACAGAATGGGAAAGGATATTTACACAATACCCATCAGATAAGGGGTTGATATCAATGGTATATAAAGCACTGGTTGAACTCTACAAGAAGAAAACATCCAACCCCATCAAAAAATGGGGCGAAGAAATGAACAGAAACTTTACCAAGGAAGAAATACGAATGGCCAAAAGGCACATGAAAAAGTGCACTGCATCACTAATCATCAGAGAGATGCAGATCAAAACAACCATGAGATACCACCTCACACCACAGAGACTAGCACACATCCAAAAGAACAAAAGCAACCGCTGTTGGAGAGGATGTGGGGAGAAAGGGACCCTTCTTCACTGCTGGTGGGAATGCCGACTGGTTCAGCCCTTCTGGAAAACAATTTGGACGACTCTCAAAAAATTAGATATTGAATTCCCATTTGACCCAGCAATACCACTGCTGGGAATATATCCCAGAGAGGCAAAAAAGTACAATCGAAACAACATCTGCACATGTATGTTCATCGCAGCACTGTTTACAATAGCCAGAATCTGGAAAAAAACCGAATGCCCCAGAACGGATGACTGGTTGAGGAAACTTTGGTACATCTATACAATGGAATACTATGCAGCTGTTAGAAAAAAGGAGGTCAAGAATTTTGTAGTCAAGCGGACGGGCATGAAAAGTTTCATGCTGAGTGAAATGAGTCAGAAAGAGAGAGACAGACATAGAAAGATTGCACTCATCTATGGTATATAGAATAACAGAGTGGGAGACTAACACCCAAGAACTGTAGAAATAAGTACCAGGAGGTTGACTCCATGGCTTCCAGGCTGGCCTCACATTCCGGGGAAAGGTCAACTCAGAGAAGCGATCACCAACTACATTGTAGTTGAAGGCCATGTGGGGGAAGGGAGTTGCGGGCTGAATGAGGGCTAGAGACTGAACACAGCGGCCACTCAACACCTTTATTGGAAACCACAACAGCTAATTAGAGAGAGAAAACAGAAGGGAATGCCTTGCCACAGTGGCAGGGTGGGGTGGGGGGGAGATGGGATTGGGGAGGGTGGGAGGGACACTGGGTTTACGGGTGGTGGAGAATGGGCACTGGTGAAGGGATGGGTTCCCGAACTTTGTATGAGGGAAGTATAAGCACAAAAGTGTATAAATCTGTAACTGTACCCTCACGGTGATTCTCTAATTAAAAATAAATAAATTAAAAAAAAATAAATAAAATAAAAGAACTTATCACAAAAGATATGACTCATCAATAAACCTTTTCTTAAGAAATTTACAACTTTAGTGTGCATTTTTTCATGTCACTGTAGTGCACTAAGTCTTCAAGTGGTGTCAACTTAGTGGCTTCATTAGTCTTACCAAAACTAAATTACTTCTCAAAAGTTTTAGATGGGAAAATTACTATCAGTTAATGCAATTAGGATCAATCTAAAAGCTAAAATGATGTAGATCTTGGATAGTTCAAACCCCAGCAGTTAAGATTTAGCAAAAAGTAAAATGGAGCTCAAAAAACAGGCCAAAGAATTGTCTGTGGGAATTATGAAACATTTGAGCAATATTGGATATAGTGCACTACTGTATATTACCATTATTTGAGGAAACAGCTAACAGTTTAGGGAGCTATGGTATTCGGTGACAAGCAGCAATATTTAAAATGCCAGCTATTAATTTTGTTGTCAACAGTTTTTATCTTAAAAATTATCTTAAAAATCAGTATGTTGACTGGATTTTTTAAATTGAATCACCATGTGAAAAGTAACAAAGTTTTCAGGCTTAATTCTCAGTTATACAATGCTTGAACACCCATCCCTTACCAGTGCACATATTCCACCACTAAGAACCACAGTAAACCTCCCCCACACCCACCCACCTTCGCAGCCACCCACCCGCCTGTGTAGCTGATAAATTTCACTTTACTTTCTCTTTACTTTGATTACATTCAATATTTCAACAAAAAACTCACTATTATTGTTTGGAGTTCCCCCCCTCAAAGTCAGACCTGCTGGAAAGGAAGCATATGATAATTTGTTTTCCATTGCTGAGAATAAAGAGATATGAGGTCGTGTGGCTACAGTAGCAGCCACGAGGTTTTGTATTTCTATATTTTAGTAATTAAGTCCAGAGAAATTTCTGCCAGAAGTTGCATCATTGCAAGCTCGTACCTCTCTGCTACTTTATATTCCACATATGAGTGTTATCTTTCTATGTCTGTCTCTCTCTTTCTGAATCATTTCATTCAACATGATACTTTCCATATTGATCTACTTATATGCAAATTTCATGACTTCATCTTTTCTAACAACTGCATAGTATTCCATTGTGTAGATGTACCAAAGTCTCTTTAACCAGTCATCTGTTTTGGGGCACTCCGGTTTTTTCCAGATTCTTGCTATTGTAAATAGTGCTGCAATGAACATAAAAATGCAGATGTCATTTCTACTATACCTTTTTGCCTCTCCGAGGTATATTCGCAGGACTGGTATTGTTGGGTCAAATGGGAGCGCAATTTCTAGTTTTGTGAGAACCGTCCATATTGTTTTCCAAAAGGGCTGAACCAGTCGGCATTCAAATGAGCAGTGAAGGAGAGTCCCTTTCTCCCCACATCCATGCCAACACCGGCTGTTTTTGGTTTTTTGAATGTGGGCCAGTCTTTGTGGTGTGAGATGATATCTCATTGTTGTTTTGATCTGCATTTCCCTAATGATTAGTGATGTAGAGCATTTTCTCATGTGTCTCTCATCCATTTGGATTTCTTTTTTGGGAAAATTTCTGTTCACTTCCTCACCCTAGTTTTTGATTGGGTCGGCAGTTTTCTTCTTGTGGAGTTCAACCAGTGCCTTGTATATCCTTGATATCAATCCCTTATCGAATGGGTATTGGGTAAATATCCTTTCCCATTCTGTAGGCTGTCTTTGTACTTTGATCACTATTTCTTTTGAGGTGTATAAGCTTCTTAGTTTAATATATTCCCATTTATTTATCTCTGTTTTCACTTGCTTGGCCAGTGGTGTGTCAGCTTTGAAGATACCGTTGGCTACAATGTCATGGAGGGTTTTGCCAACCTTGTCTTCAATGTACTTTAGGGATTCTGGTCTGATGTTGAGGTCTTTAATCCATTTTGATCTGACTTTTGTACATGGTGATAGGTGGAGATCTGAGTCCATTTTTTTGCATATAGCTGTCCGGTTTTGCCAGCACAATTTGTTAAACATGCTTTCCTTGCTCCACTTCACATTTCTTGCTCCCTTATCAAAGATTAGATGATCATATATTTGGGGTTGTGTGTCAGAATATTCGACCCTTTTCCATTGGTCTGCAGCTCTGCCTTTGGTTCAGTAGCATGCTGTTTTAATTACTACCATTTTGTAGTAGAGTTTGAAGTTGGGGAGGTTGATTCCCCCCATTTTCTTTTTCCCAAGAATTGGTTTAGCTATTCTTATTCGTGGGTGCTTATTGTTCCATATGAATTTCAGGAGTGCTTGCTCCATTTCTTTGAAGAATGTCAAGGGTATCTTTATAGGGATCGCATTGAATTTGTACAATGCTTTGGGGAGTACTGCCATTTTGATAATATTAATTCTTCCAATCCATGAGCAGGGGATATCTTTCCATTTCCTGGTGTCCTCTTTTATATCCTGAAGTAGACTTTTGTAGTCTTCATGATACAAGTCCTTTACCTCCTTAGTTAAGTTGATTCTGAGGTATTTGATCGTTTGAGGTACAATTGTGAACGGGATTGCATTTATCATGTCGCTTTATTCTCTCTCATTATTTGCATAAAGGAAAGTCATGGACTTTTGGGTGTTGATTTTATAGCCTGCAACTTTACTATACAAGTCTATTGTTTCTAAGAGTTTCTTGGTAAAGGTTTTAGGGTTCTCTAAGTATAGTATCATATCGTCTGCAAATAGTGAGAGCTTGATTTCTTCCTTTCCTACCTGAATGCCCTTAATACCTTTTTCTTGCTTAACCACTGGTGCAAGTACTTCCAGTACTATGTTGAACAGGAGTGGAGAAAGGGGGCATCCTTGACTCGTCCCTGATCTCAGAGGGAAGGCTCTTAGTTTTTCCCCATTGAGGATGATGTTTGCCGTAGGCTTGTGGTAGATGGCTTTAACTATATTGAGGAAATCCCTTTCTATACACATTTTGGCGAGAGTTTTCATCATAAATGGGTGCTGGATCTTGTCAAATGCTTTCTCTGCATCTATTGATATGATCATATTGTTCTTATCTTTTCTTTTGTTAATATGATGGGTTATGTTGATTGATTTCCTAATGTTAAACCTTCCTTGCATCCCCGGGATGAATCCCACTTGGTTGTGGTGTATGATCTTTTTGATGAGTTGTTGACTTCTGTTTACTAATATTTTGTTGAGAATCTTTGCATCCATGTTCATCAGAGATATCGGCTTATAGTTTGCTTTTTTTGTGGTGTGTTTGTTTGCTTTTGGTATTAGGGAGATATGAGCCTTGTAGAAACTGTTTGGGAGGGGTTTTGTTTTTACAATTACCTGGAAAAGCTTGAGAAGAACTGGCAACAGGTCCTCCTTAAATGTTTAGAAGAATTCGCTAGTGAATCCATCTGGACGTGGGCTTTTGTTTTTGGGAAGACTTTTGATTACAGTTTCAATTTCCTTGATATTAGTAGGACTGTTCAAGTATTCCTGGTCTTCTTGCTTCAGTCTTGGAAGATTGTATGAATCCAGGAATTTATCCATTTCTTCTAGGTTCTCTTGTTTCATGGCATACAGCTTTTCAAAGTAGTCTCATAATCTTTTGAATTTCTTTGGTTTCTGTTGTGATATCCCCCTTTTCATTCTGATTCTGTTTATAAGGGGTCTCTCTCTCTCTTTCTTTGTGAGTCTTGCTAATGGTTTATTAATCTTGTTCACTTTCTCAAAGAACCAGCTCTTGGTTTCATTGATATTTCGGATTGTCTGTTGGTTTTCCATGTCGTTAATTTCTGCCCTAATTTTTATTATCTCCTTTCTTCTGCCTGGTTTGGGCTCCTTTTGTTGGTCCTTTTCTAAGATCTTAAGCTGTGATGTCAAGTTATTTATGTGGGCCCTTTCTTCCTTCCTGAGGAATGTTTGCAGAGCTATAAATTTTCCCCTTAACACTGCTTTAGCTGCGTTCCACAGGTTCTAGTAGCTCATGTCTTCATTCTCATTTGTTTCCAGGTACCTTTTGATTTCTTCCTTGATTTCCTTCCTGACCCACTCATTGTTCAACATCAAGTTGTTTAATTTCCAGCTGTTTGATTTGGTTTTCTGTGTCTGTGTGTGGTTAACTATCTTCAGTGCATCATGGTCTGAAAAGGTAGCTGATACAATGTCTATCTTCCTGATTCTGTTGAAGGATGTTGTGTGGCCCAGCACATGGTCTATTCTGGAATATGTTCCATGTGCACTGGAAAAGAATGTATATTCCCTTTTTTGGGGATATAAAGCCCTGTATAGATCTATCATCCCTATCTCTTCTATTTCTTCCTTCAAAGCCAGTATTTCCTTGGTGGGTTTTAGTCTTCTTGATCTATCCAGGGGTGATAGGCAGTGTTGAAATCTCCAATTACTATTGTGTTGCTCAAGATTCCTCCTTTAGGTCTGTGAACAGTTGTTGTATGAATTTGGCTGGTCCCTCATTGGGTGTGTACACGTTTAGGAGTGTGATTCCTTCCTGCTGTACATATCCCTTGATTAATAAAAAATGGCCTTCCCTATCCTTTCTAATCTCTTTCAACCTGAAATCTATGTTGTCTGATACTAGTAAGGCCAGCCCAGCTGTTTTGAGAGAGTTGTTTGCTTTCAGGATTGTTTTCCATCCCTTGATTTTGAGTCTGTGTTTGTTCTGGTTATGCAGATGCGTTTCTTGCAGGCAGCAAAATGTTGGGTTCAGTCTCTGAATCCATTTTGCCACTATGTGTCTCTTAATTGGTGAATTTAGACCATTGACATTGAGAGAGATTATTGTTATGGGATTTTGCGCCATCTTTCTGTAGGGTTTGTTGTGCTTGTAGGGGTTGTTCTTGTCTTACAATAGCCCCTTTAGTGCTTCTTTTAGGTTTGGTTTTGAGTCTATGAAGTTCCTGCGCTGTTGTTTATCCCCAAAATAGTGTATCATTCCTTCGAGTTTGAATGAGAGTTTAGCTGGATAAAGTATTCTTGGTGAAGCGTTCTTTTCATTGAGTTTTTTCACTATATCCCACCATTGCCTTTGGGCTTGGAGGGTTTCCTCTGATAGGTCTCCTGTGAATCTAAGGGGTGCTCCTTTGTATGCAATTTCCTTCTTCGACCTTGCTGCTTGCAGTATAGTGTCTCTATCTATGATGTCCATCATTGTAACTATGGTATGTCTTGGGTTTTCCTGTTAGGGTCTCTTTTAGCTGGCACCCTTCGGGCGCCTTGAATCTGGATGCCTGCATTTCCAGCTCTGGGAACTTTACAGCAATGATTTTTTTTTGACTGTGGCTTTTTTGTTGAGGTTGGTTCCCTGTCCTTCTGGTACTTCGATGATTCTAATATTGTTCCTCTTTTTTTTAATAATAAGAATTTTATCTTATTGAATCACCATGTGGAAAATTACAATGCTTTCAGACTTAAGTCTTAGTCATACAATGTTGAAACAACCATCCTTTGACCAGTGCCCATATCCCACCACCACCAAAAAAAAAACATAGTACACCTCCCATCCCACCCACCCCCGCACTCCCTACCCCGCCTTGTAACTCATAAATTTCACTTTACTTTCTATTTACTTTGGTTGCATTCAATATTTCAACACAAACCTCACCATTATTGTTAGGAGTACCCCACTAGAGTCAGACCTGTTGTGAAGAGAAATGAGGTTTTGGATTTCTGTACTTTAACAACTAAGTCCAGGGAGATTTCTTCCGGATATTGTATCATTGCAAGCTTGTAAACCCCATCTGTGGTCGTCATAACATGGCGGTCCCCATGCCCTTCATCCCCGGGAAGGGACAGGCGAGAGAGAGAAATACCTTTCCCCTCCTGGGCGGGCATGGGGTCTCGGCTTAGTTCTCAGGCTGGAGACATTCTGCAAGTAGCTGCCCATGTCGAAAGTGGTTTAGCTGGGTCTGGATTCTCGCTCGTGCAGCTGCGGAGGGGCTGCACATGCATGCGGCCCCCGGGATCACATCTTGGCAGTGGCAGGAGGGGCCGGTGCCTCCCACCTTCCCAAGAGCACCCTCGCTTCCTTTTGCTGCAGTTTTTGTCGTAAAATCCCATCTGTGGTCATCATAATATGGCGGTCCCCACGCCCTTCATCCCCGGGAAGGGACAGGTGAGAGCGAGAAATACCTTTACCCTCCTGGGCGGTCATGGGGTCGAGGCTTAGTTCTCAGGCTGGAGACATTCTGCAATTAGCTGCCCATGTCGAAAGTGGTTTAGCTAGGTCTGGATTCACACTCGTGCAGCTGCGGAGGGGCCGCACACGTGCGCGGACCCCCGGGATCACATCTTGCTAATATTGTTCCTCTTGAAATCATCCCCTAGGACTCTGAGTCGCCATAGACCTATTTTGAGGTCTCTTCCCATTGTTTGTTGTTGCCTGTAGGCTTCTTGCAGCTGATTTTCAAGCTCACTGATTTTGCCTTCTGCTGCAGTCATTCTATTGTTGAGGGCAGCCAGAGTTTTTTATTTCATCTAGAGAATCCTTCATTTCTTTTTGTAGGTTTTTTATTTCTGCTCTCATTTCTTCCCGTATTTTGTCGGCTGTCTGTTGTACTGTTTCTGTCAGGTTCTCCTTTAAGTTGTCAATTTTTTCATTGAATTCATTGAATATCTTGAGGATTTCAACTCTGAATTTTTTATCAGAGAGCTCAAGTTTGCAGGAAGTGCCTATTGAGGTTTCTGGACTCTTTTCATCATCCTCTCCTTGAGGTGGGGATTCGCGCTGTTTCTTCATGTTGTTGTGGTGGTATGGAAGAGGGACCTTCAAGATCTGTATCCCTGTTCCCTCTTGTTGCGAAAAAGGATTGTGGATGGGCTCAGTCAATGGTGCTTGCCTTTTTATTTTCCCTTTCTAGAACATGGCCTCCTACTCAGATGTTCCTCTAATTCTTATGTGAAGCATTGTGTTTTATTGTCCTACTGTTTACGGATAGCTAGGATGGTACTCTTGGACATGACATAGGTAATGAAGGCTGAGATGAAACAATATATTAATGGGTTTTAGAAGAATATCTGCGGCTGCGTTAGCAGCAGTTAGAGGCCATGCCCACTTTTCTTAGGCCACCCCCCTGATGATTAGACCACGCCCCTTTCCCCACAATAGCACACATCTTTGCTGGAAGAGAGAACGGCTGCTGCACTTGGGGCCAGCGTGCCGGCCACTAGGGCAGCAGTCTGGGGTGGGGGAGGGTCAGCTGGGGTGCTCGGGGTCCAAGACTCAGGCTGGGACCTGTTGACTGGATTTTAAACTATTAGAAATCCTCAGGATACTGTAATTTCTGTGAATGGAAATGTACCTCTTCGTTTATATTAAACAACATTGTCATTTCTGAGTGCTGCTAAGAAGGAGATGTTAGGTTCTTATGAAGGTGCTTATTTGTGTCCTATTTTGTTCAAGTTGAAATTCTTCTAGGTTTTTCTCCTCAAAGCATTTCATGTAGAATCAATGGCATTTAATACTCATGACCATCAAAAAATAGAAATGAACATTTTGAGTACCTCGTGTGTATGAAACTCACCATCAAAGGTTCTGTGTGTGTATAATTTCGTATAACCCTTACTATAGCCTTACACCATATGTTTTATGATGTATTTTTTACCTGTGTGAAAGTGAGCACAGATGCTATGAGCAATTTTTTCATAGATTCAAAGCTAGTTATCTGCCTCCAAAGTTTATGTTTTTCCCACCGTGCTGCAACTTTGTTTGCAGCTGTCAAAACTTAAAATATTTTCAGATAAGAGCCTAAGCAAAAATGAGACAGCATTTTAATCTATGGGAAATTTTAGCATTGAAATGAGCTAGTTCTCCCAATCAAGAAAGAATGATAAGCAATGATAAATGCAAGTGTCCAACTTACAAAGAGGCAGAGGAACACACAACGTCATTAGTCAATCTTGAATTGCTTGTTTTAACAGATGAGAGCAAAATGTGTAGACAATCTGGGAACAAAGACCTTCAGGAAATTATAATTGACTTCGGACTGCATTTTCTCATTTGAATCATTATCATTAACAGTAAATTATCGCTGCCTTACAATTAAAAGAACTTATTTCCTACACATTAGCTTCCAAAACATTTTGTTAAAGAGGGACAGAAATGATTAATCCCCCATGCAAGACAGATATGATTCAGAGGCAGTGGACATTAACAACTATATTACCCATCCAGCCTTTTTTGATGTCTCCTAAAATCTGTTCATATTCTCATGTAAGCAGATGTCAAGGACCAGTAAGAACAAGATTCTTACATCTCAATTTTTTAAAAGAGAGCAGTTATCCAAGAAAAATCAAACTACGACTTGATGTTTATTAAAGAAGGGGCAATATACCTATTCACTGTCATAACTATCATCCCGTTGATCATTGATTTGCTTGAGCAGGTGCCAGTAACGCCTCCATGCGTCCCAGCCCTGAGATTTTAGTAGCCTCTCCTTACTCGTCTTTCCTGACACTGATGTATTGGAGGCTTTTTCAGGGTCAAGAGAATGAGACCCATTATTGGTACTGTTTTTGGCATGTTAAATATGTCATGGGTAGGTTGTCAGGCTCTGCCTATTAATTGGAGGAAATGTGGGAACTGTTTTATAGCACAAATGCAATCAGCAACAAGAAAATAGTTATTAGGTAATGATATTTAATATAGTTACTATTCAGTTTATGTTAAAAACAAATTAAAGGTGAGGACAAAGAATTCCACAGGCAAATTTTTACATAACACAAGATAAATAGAGAGCTTGACAACACAATTTCAGAAGCTGATAGCAAATCAAAGATTTCATTATCTGGCTATACTCAACTCAGTTCCCTGGACCCATACTTCTTAGGAACATAATCTCAATTTATGTTCCTCAGCTACTGGAATTATTTTACCCAAAGACAAAATACCAATTCAATTTTTTAAGTTGTATGGTTTTTCAATTGTAACATCAGCATCTTAATTTTTTACTTTAAAATCTGTGTGTAGAGACTAGCACACATCCAAAAGAACAAAAGCAACCGCTGTTGGAGAGGATGTGGGGAGAAAGGGACCCTTCTTCACTGCTGGTGGGAATGCCGACTGGTTCAGCCCTTCTGGAAAACAATATGGACGATTCTCAAAAAATTAGATATTGAATTCCCATTTGACCCAGCAATACCACTGCTGGGAATATATCCCAGAGAGGCAAAAAAGTACAATCGAAACAACATCTGCACATGTATGTTCATCGCAGCACTGTTTACAATAGCCAGAATCTGGAAAAAACCCGAATGCCCCAGAACGGATGACTGGTTGAGGAAACTTTGGTACATCTATACAATGGAATACTATGCAGCTGTTAGAAAAAAGGAGGTCAAGAATTTTGTAGTTAAGTGGATGGGCATGAAAAGTTTCATGCTGAGTGAAATGAGTCAGAAAGAGAGAGACAGACATAGAAAGATTGCACTCATCTATGGTATATAGAATAACAGAGTGGGAGACTAACACCCAAGAACTGTAGAAATAAGTACCAGGAGGTTGACTCCATGGCTTCGAGGCTGGCCTCACGTTCCGGGGAAAGGGCAACTCAGAGAAGCGATCACCAACTACATTGTAGTCGAAGACCATGTGGGGGAAGGGAGTTGCGGGCTGAATGAGGGCTAGAGACTGAACACAGCGGCCACTCAACACCTTTATTGCAAACCACAACAGCTAATTAGAGAGAGAGAACAGAAGGGAATGCCTTGCCACAGTGGCAGGGTGGGGTGGGGGGGAGATGGGATTGGGGAGGGTGGGAGGGACACTGGGGTTACGGGTGGTGGAGAATGGGCACTGGTGAAGGGATGGGTTCCCGAACTTTGTATGAGGGAAGTATAAGCACAAAAGTGTATAAATCTGTAACTGTACCCTCACGGTGATTCTCTATATAAAAATAAATAAATTAAAAAAATAATAATAAAAAATTAAAAAAATAAAATCTGTGTGTAATAAGAGAAAACTCAAGAGAATTTTAGGCATAGATACAAAATTCAGTACTAATATGAGTAACATTAACAATACTTTCTTATCATAATTAATTAATGAATCAAATTCTCTCTAAACTTTGGTTAATTGGATAAGAAGACATAATAATTTCATGTTGGCAAGTAGACTTTGTAAAAGAACATATTTAGTATTTACCATAAACATGGCATTGTGAAAAGAACTTTATATCCATGATTTTCTTCAATACTTAAGACAATTCTGTAAAAAAAAATTAACATCCTTTGTGAATGCTAATTATGAACAAAGTACAACATTCCAGTGACACAACAAGCTAAGTACCACAGTGTTCATTCTACTATACCTCATAGCCTCTTTAAGTTCAGGAAAACTGAGAAGCACCAGCTTAGAGAGAAAGATGTAGTTTTCAGTCCACCATGTCAAAGTTGAATGACATTTAGAAATAACATTTAGGATGATTCATTCGAGTCTTCATTTTTCACCTGTGACATGGGAATAATAACAATTTTAAATCTTATTGTGGATGAATAGGTGAAACCAGTTAAGTGCTTAGTATAAGCCAATTAACAGTTGATATTTGAAAGAATTATATGCCATTTATATACAATAAAAATACAAAAATAATTGAATGAAATGATGCAAGAGTCATAATATAAAAAGTAAAGAAATGTACAAACAAGAGGAACCAATGCTGGGGTATTTATACTATAAACCTCCTAGAGGCTAAAATAACACATACCACTCTAATTCTTAAATACAGATCATACTTGGGAACCAGGGCAATAGTATAATGAGCAGGGCACTTGTTTTGCATGAGGCAACCCAAGTTCAATCATCCCTGGCACCCCATATGGTCCACCGAGACTGTCAAGAGTGATCTATGATCACTAAGAAAATGATGGCTGGAGGAATCAGTCGGGATGGGAGATGCGTGCCAAAAGTAGATAATGGACCAAACATGATGACCTCTCAGTGTCTGTGTTGCAAGCCATAATGCCCAAAAGTAGAGAGTGAGTATGGGGAATATTGTCCCCCATGGAGGCAGGGGGAGTGTGGGAAAGGGGGGGTATAGCGGGGATATTGGTGGTGGGGAATGTGCTCTGGTGGAGGGATGGGTGTTTGATCATTGTGTGATTGTAACGCAAACATGAAAGCTTGTAACTATCTCATGGTGATTCAATAAAATTTTTAAAAATAAATTTAAAAAATGGGTGATTCATGAGTATAGAGTCAGGAGTAAGAGCTGAGCACTGCCAGGTCTGCCCACCCCCACCCCCGCAAATACAAAATATCTTTAAGAAAGGTAGAATTTCAAATTGGGCATTCTATAGAGAAACTGTCAAAGTATCCATAGAATGCCCTCATGAAAACTGTGAAACAGACAGATATCAAAGACTTGGTTTTTTTGTAACAGCCTTAAATGAAATATAACGACCTAATAATAAATGATAAATCTATGGCAGCTGTTTAATAGAGGATTAAAATAATGTAGTGTTTTGACTCCCTTAGTCTACCTCCAGAAATTATTTGCTGCTGGTGCTGCCTCAGCAGAACTGAGTTGGGAAAACAAATACAGCAATATTCTGAGGCCTAACATTCACCCAACAGCTCTCAGCTAATTCTTAAAGCATTGATCCCCACACCAGCATTAGAATCACCCAAGAACTTACTAAAATGTAAGTTAATAGGTCCTACCCCAGATTCATGGAATCAGAAACCTTGGAAGTAGAGTCCTGGAATCAAGCCCTCCACAAAATGTGGATGCTCCTAAGTGTAAAAATTACTCTGTGAACTTGATTTAATTGTAGATGGGATATGAAATACACCAAAAAATGGTAGCAGTGGAAAGCTGAATTTTTCAGAGACTATAATTCTGATCACTTCCTATAGACAAAAAAGTAGTCCTAAAGGAGAGTCCTACTCTAAGAAGTATTGCCAACCTATTTGCCTACCAAGATTCTAAAACAAAAACATATATCTCTAAGTTTAATGATCAAGTTAGCCTGCCAAATGCAAGTCTGATCTCAATGGCCTAAAGAATTTAAATGTTTACTAATTATACTGCTCTTTTTATTGTGGTTAAAATTAAATCTTTGTTCCCTGTTATACTGGCTGAACATAGTAACTTACTTCAAAAGGATACAGAATGGAATAGAAGGGAGAAAGTGTAGCTTTACATTGGAAAAACAAAAATGGCACTTAACCTCTTTGCTTTTAAGACCCACAATCTCAGTCTGTCTATGAGAAAAACATCATACAAATCTCAATTCAGGGACACTCTACAAAATGTCTAACCAGTATTCCTCCATTAGTTAAGGTCATCAAAGCTATAACAACATATCACATTCTAGCAGAACCTAAGGAAACATGACTAAATGCAATGTGGTACCATGGATAGAATCTTGAAACAGAAAAACAATAGACAAAAGAAAAACGTAAGGAAATCTGAATAAATTATGAGTTTCAGTTAATGGTAATATATCAATACAGTAAAAAATGTACCACAACAATGTAAGGTTAACAGCACCATCAAACAAATGGAGCGAAGACCAGAACCTAAAGACAGTCAACAGGCATATCAAAAATAGTCATTATGATTCATAATCAGGAAAATGCAAATCAAAGAATGAATGATCGGTCTGATTGACCTATAGAGCAAATACCTGAGACAATAAGTGTTTGTTGGAGTAGAGAGAAAAAGGAATCTTCATATACTGTTAACAGGGATTTAAATTATGTGATTCTGGGGCTGGAGCAATAGCACAGCGGGTAGGGCGTTTGCCTTGCACGCGGCTGACCCAGGTTTGATTCCCAGCATCCCATATGGTCCCCTGGGCACCGCTAGGGGTGATTCCTGAGTGCAGTACCAGGAGTAATCCCCGTGCATCGCCAGGTGTGACCCAAAAAGCAAAAATAAAATAAAAATAAATAAATAAATAAATTATGTGATTCTTTATGGAAAACTTCCTCTTATTAGTGAAAATAAATGCATGGGAAAAATGTATGTTTCAGGAGTGAGTGGGGAGGTTGTTATTTTTACAAGTTCTAAGGTATTCTTGTTCTACCAGCATCCTTTCTACCTAATTTGAATCATTCTTGTTCTCACGAAATATTCTATGAAGCACCTGTTACATTTCCATTCCTTTGTCTCCCTTTCTTTTCTCTAACTCAACATGGATCTTTCCTTTTCCTGATTTGACTTCCACCTGTTTTCTACATCTGCTTACATAAACAATATTGTGAGATTCACTTAATTTATCTTATATCTGAATAATCAATTTCTCTGTCCAAAAATTTTTCCCTTAATGAACATAAATGAACCTATTAAACACAAATCACTCAACTTCCTTTTAATTATATTAAGTCTGGAAGAGCATTGGGACTGCTTTGTTCAAGCTGACCTTAAACTAAGGTGGAAAGTCATCCTCCTTGTCTTTAATATTTTGTGGAAGAAACTACAAAGTTAACACAACAATCAAGTAATTTGACCGAAAATTCTTTATAGTTTATTCAATAAATAAAACCAAAACTATGTCATTTCAGAAGACAAGCTTGGCTCCAAATTAATTAAAAAGTCAATACATGAAGCATTCTGTAAAGTGATGGTAAAAAGGCAGGATTAAGGTAAGGAAATACATTAAATATAAACCTAGGAATAATTTTTTGTAGCACAACTCTTCAAAACTGAAATCAGCTTTAGTATTCACCCTACCAGCAAAACCAGAAAAATAAGTTCTAAAAGTTACACTAAAGTGTAAAGGTTATCAGACTGATTTAGGGGAGTTGGTTTTCCCACTTACTAATTGGTGGATTTAATCAAATCTCTCTATCAGTGTTTCTTATTTGGGGGCCATATGACCCAGTTATGGGGCCCTCAAGATATTTCAAGGGAGTCTGAATGTGAAAATCATGTAAATGCAGGGTATAGCATAAGACTGGAGATCAATTGATAGAATAAAGGGACCAGCAGAATTAAAGAGGGTCAGAAGGTGGATCAAAGGTCAGGAAAGTTTGAGAAACACTGCTGTAACTAAACAGAAAGGTTTTTTCCTCAGAAAAAAATTACAGTACTTTTGAATAGCAGCTCATTGTTCTCAATGTACCCTTCATAGGCTGTGCCATTTTACCCTTGGACAAAAGCAATAATTTGAGTTGGTGATACACTAAGAAGTAGTGGGAACTCCACCTCAGAGTTTTTTTTTTAATTGAATCACCATGAGAACAGTTACAAAGCTTTCAGGTTTAAGTCTCAGTCATACAATGATCAAACACCCATACCTTCACCAGTGCACATGTTCCACCATCAAGAACCCCATTCCACCACCCACCCTGCCTGTGTGCAGATGATTTTCACTTTACTCTCTCTTTACTTTGATTACATTCAATGTTTGGACAGAAAACCCACTATTATTGTTTGGAATTTCGCCCCAACAATCAGACTTGCCGAAAAGGCATCATTTGATAATTTGTTTTCTATTGCTGGTAATGAAGAATATATGATTTTGGATTTCTGGTATTTTAGTAATTAAGTCTAGAGTGATTTCTGCCAGAAGCCACTGGGTTCTGAAATTGGTTTGTGTGACTCTGGAATCATGGCAGTTCAGGAGTGGAGGAGCTATTTGTGGGCTGCCGCTCGGGGTCTCATCTGGGTGAGGAGCAGTACCAGTACTACCCCTCCATCCCGAGATTTCCCATGCGCCTCGTCATTGCAAACTTGTACCTCCATCCAATGGGCTCTAAATGATGGCGGTCGCCATGCCGCTGCCGCCAGAAGGAAAGGCTGAGGGACAAAAACCTTTCCCCTCCCAGTGCAGCACGGAGCCATAGCTTGGTTCACAGTCTAGAGTCATTTCTGCAAGAAGCTGCTGGTTCCAAACTTGGTTTGTGTGCCTCTGGGATCATGGCCATTCAGGAGCAGAGGAGCCGTTTGTGGGCAGCCGCTCAGGGTCTTGTCGGGGCCAGGAGCAGTCCTGGTACCACCCCCCCATCCCAAGATTTCCCATGCACCCTGTCACTGCAAACTCATACCTCCATCCAATGGGCTCTGAAAGATGGCAGTTGTCATGCCGCCACCGCTGAAAACATTTGTGGGCAGTTGCTTGGGGTCTTGTCTGGGACCTCAGAGTGTTTTACTTTAGTTTTCTTTAAACATCACCACAAAGCAATCCAAAGATGCCTTTGGGTTCTAAAATCCTATTAACCTTTGACTAAGAAATAGCTTTGAAATTTTGTAATCTTCCCTTTCTAGCTAAACAAATATGAATGTTCTTACCTCTCAACCAAAAAAAAGTCAATATGTTTTTTTCCAGTTCAAAATGAGAAAAACAACTGGAGATTTTAAAAAACAGTAGAATGTCATAATTTTAGCATCTCATAGATTTAAAAGGCTTTGCCACTTTTTAAAAATGGAACAATTCTTCAAAAGAACATAGGAATCCTTAATCACTGTATCATTGTATCACTGTCATCCCATTGCTCATCGATTTGCTCGAGCGGGCACCAGTAACATCTCCATTATGAGACTTGTTGTTACTGTTTTTGGCATATCTTATATGCCACGGGTAGGGTCTGCCTTGAAGGTGAGATACTCTCGGTAGCTTGCCGGGCTCTCTGAGAGGGAAGGAGGAATTGAACCTAGGTTGGCCACTTGCAAGCCCTACCCGCTGTGCTATCACTCCAGCCTAGGAATCCTTAATACACTGCAATCTAATCTCGGGCTACTATATTATCACAAAACAGTTTGAGTCCGATGGTTCATAATTTTGTTTTATTCCTGAGTCTAAAATGTGGTACGTGATAAATAAAGTTTTTCAGAAATTTAAAGTAATGAAGAACAAATAACTAGGGAGTCCCCCACACACACAAATCACAGTTAAGAACTACAGTAACAATATTCCCCTGAAAGGGACCCTCATTCACTGCTGGTGGAAATGTTAAGTGGGTCAGTCTTTTTGGGAAACTATAAGGACACTCCTTTAAAAACTAGCAATAAAGCTCTCATGTGACCCAGACTGGATGGAGCGATGGCACAGCGAGTAGAGTGTTTGCCTTGCAGGCAGCTAACCTGGGTTTGATTCCTCCACCCCTCTTGGAGAGCCCAGCAAGCTACCAAGAGATACTCTCATCCACATGGCAGAGCCTGGCAAGCTACCCGTGTGTTCGATATGCCAAAAACAGTAACAACAAGTCTCACAATGGAGACATTACTGGTGCCCGCTCGAGCAAATTGATGAGCAATGGGATGATAGTGACAGTGACAGTGATGACCCAGACATTCCACTCTTGCAGAGTTCTGCCTGTATTTCCTCTATGTAACTTATGGGTTAGGTCTGATATCTAGGTCCTTAATCCATTTTGATTTGACTTTTGTGCATGATGTTAGAAAGAGGTCTAAGTTCATTCTTTTGCATGTAGCCAACCAGTTTTCCTAACAACATTTGTTGCAGAGATTTTCGTTGCTCCGCTCCACATTTTTTTGCTCTTTTATCAACAATTAAGTGACCATATACTGAGAATATGTCTCTGAATATTCTGCTCTACTCCATTGAGCTGAAGGTCTGTCCTTATCCCAGTACAACACTGTTCTAATTACTTCCACTTTAAAGTAGCTTGGAGTTGGGTAAAGTAATGCCTCCCATCTTCTTTTTCCTAAGGACTGCTTTAGCTATTTGGGGGTAATTATTTTTTCAGAAGTAAATTCTTTCATTTTCGGTAATGCAGATGAACCTGGAGAACATTATGCTCAGTGAGAAAATTCAATCATAGAAATACAATTAATTCATGGTCTCGTTTATATGTGGAACCCAAAAAATTAAAACTCATAGCAGCAGAAAGTATAATGGTGGATGTGGGAGGGATAAAGAAATGCAGAGAAACTTGTCAAAGTGTAAAAAAATTTTGCTATGCATCCTGAATAAATTCTGGACATCTGAACTGTAATGTGGTCCATAAAGTTAATAATATGGCATACTATAATTGAAATTTGCTTGGAGAGCAAATCTTAAGTATTCTATCACAAACACAAAATGATAACTTTATGAGGTAATGGACTGTGGGGTTATCACATCAAAACATTACATTGTACACCTTAAATATATACAATTTATATTTCTCCTTATACCTCACTAAAACTGGAAGAAAAACATAAGTTTCACCCAAAAAGACCTCGAATTTAAAAGGCCAATATTATTTCACTAGCAATAGAATGCAAAACATACCTTTGTTTTTAATCCTATTAAAAGTTTGAAAGTACAAAAGTACAAATAAATCTATATCAGTGCTAAAAAAGTTGGAAGATTATTATCATCAGAGGACCAAAGAAGTGAGGATATCATACAAAATATTTAAAAATTCAATTCAACCTCACTGCTCTTGAGGAATTTTCAAATATGTCGAGACAAAATGAGGGAAGTGAAGAAAATATGAATTTTCTTCAAAATCTAAACAACCCCAAACCACAACAAGCCTTGGAGGCTGAGAAAAGAGACAGTAAGTAAAGATGATTGATTAAAGAAATGCAAATGAGCTGAGCTGATTTTTCTATCCATATAACCATGTGGTTGCATTTACTGAAAATGCTCAAGCATTCAGAACAATTCTATACATAAAGCTAGGGTTTGACAAGTATCCTCAAATGTCCCTTGAGTCATGTAAAGTCATTATAAGGGAAGGCAGTTCCTCTCACACACAGCACACAAGCTACCCACACACTCTTAGATAAAGGCAGGAAGCCATATAGCTTCTGCCACTTGGTGGTAAATTCAAAAATCTCTATTATTAAAATATTCATTTGTTGCTAAGGAAATGAGAATTCTTTCCTAGGCTGTAGGTATTGTGCCTCAACAATACTAATCAATCTAGACTAATCAATCTAGACCAATATCTATAAAAATGAATCAGAAACTAAGAATTCGAGGAAAGAGAACAGAATATAGATTACCACCATACTCAACAACCAGAGAAAAAAATCAAAATAAGCAATAACAGTTAACATAAGAAACTGAAGAAAAAGTTTTAAATATTTTCAGTGCGGTATATATATGCATACAACCAACTTTGATTTAAAACAGCAGAATATTTGGAATGCTAAAATATCAAAGTACTTAAAAATTGGAATTTCTTTAAAAAATCAAATATTCCGCTAACAATATTCCTAACAAAAAGCAGAAAATCAAAGTAAGGGATTCTTCCAGAGTAGATAGCAGAGTAATAAAGCAGAATATGAAACAAACTCAAGAGGTATGGATGGTAGGCTTAGAGGTTCCAGCATCATCTAATAGGGTTTTAGAGTAAGTGAACTGAAAGAACAAAGAAATGAATAAGAAATTATTCACTGAGCTAAGGAAAAATGGCTAAGACAATGTGATCCACCAAGTCCTATGTCAATAATCGAAGGGTATCAACTTAGACAAACACTAGCAATTTTTAGACAATAATAAGGCCTTTGTGAAAATAAAACACATTAGTGACTAAGAAATGAGAGTTGTACAACCATCATAATTATTGTCTATATTATGTGATGTCATAAAACAAAAAGGGATAGAGGATAGAGAAGGACCAATATGACAATAATAGTTGGAAATGATCACTTTGCACAGGAACTGAGTGTTGAAAGTAGGTAAAGGGCTTTATCTGACAATGTTTCAGTATCTATATTGCAAACCATAATGACCAAAGGAGGGGGGAGAGTAAAGGAAGAGGAAGAGGAGGAAGCAGATGAAGAAGAAGGAGATGAAAGAGGAGAAATAGAAGGAGAAGGAGAAGGAGAAGGAGAAGGAGAAAGAGAGGAGAAGAAGGAGTAGGAAAAGAGTGCTTGCCATAGAGGCAGTGAGTGGGGGACAGGAGGGGAAATTGGGGATATTGGTGGTGGTAAGTGTACACTGGTGAAGGGATGGGTGTTGAAACATTATATAAAAGAAAAAAAGGGAGGTATTTCTAAATTTTATGGATACATTTCTCTCCCAAGTGGAAATGAATACAACTTTCCAGGCACAAAACAAATCATTCTATGTCCACTGGATTCTTACAGGTTGCCAAGTAATCAAGAACTAGAAATGTTAACCAAAAAGAGGTCAAAGTTTAGTAAAAACTAGTTTAGATCCTGTGTACATTGAGAGAATGGTCAGAGTTGGTAACTCTCTCACATGGCTTTAATCACCATTTACAATGACCTCAACTAAGACAAAGGACATTGTGAGGGAAGAAAGGAGTTGAGTTAGTTTATCGGGGAAGATTGTAAACAAAGGAATGACTGTTACATCGATTTAGTTCTCCCTTCTCCACTGAGAAATCACAGGTACAAAATAATATGCATAAAAGCATACTGGCTAGATGCCAGTATGCACCCAAAATCTCAGCAAGTAGTCCCCTCCACCTCATAAGCACTCTTATTACTCTCCCACTTTAACTTTCATCTCCTAAGAGGTGTAATAAACTGACCGTAAGAGTATTTCTTCTCTTTCTGACCCTCTAAGACTTTAAGGCCCTACAATCCTAAGCAATTTTATATTTATTTCCATCTATAATCAAGGAATGACATATTTTAGGAGTATTTTTATGTATGACAAAATAGTCTTTATTAAAAATAACTAGAAAAAGAGAACGTCAAACCAGAAGATCCTAAAGATGAGTTTCCTCATACTGGAAAATGTGGGGTGTGTTGGGGTCTTTTTCAGAAGTTTACAATTTGTTTAAGGAGTCTTATAAATAAGATGTTACAATTCATTCTAGAAGTGTAAGAAAGAGCTAGAAACAGTCAACTCAACATAAGAAAAAAACACAAGTATGGGAAAAAGATACAAAGAAGAGACTTTGAAAATTAAGTCTACAAACTACAGGTTGCCTGAAAAGAGTAGGAGGGTCTCCTCTATGAGCTCATCCGTGGGCCTGTTTTAAGCTAATTCAAAACCCTTCCAAATGAGCTTATTAGATTCTAATTTGGTGGCTCAGAACTTAATAAGAATTCAGATCAAACTGTTCTTCTTTCTCAAAGAGACAGCATTGTCAAAAAGCCAAAATTGGAGTGGGTGTTTGGGGGATTGAGTTATACAGCTTTCACATTATGATTCACCTCTCCACCAGCAAACCCTTCCCCCTTTTCAATAGCATCTGTCATACATTTTTATTCAAATTCCTCACCACTAAGGGCAATCAGAAGCTTAAGAGATGCTCCTACAGAAATGACCTCCACAGAAATAAAAGTCAATAACATAGTCAGCTGACACAAAGGATGTCAGGAAGTGTAAAATGATGAGGACAAAGGGAAAAGGCACAACTGTGGAAGGCAGTAGAAAAAGAAAACAATCATAGGCCCAGATTTAAAAAAATAGGGCAATTATCTGGATAATTCAGCCTCAGAACTCACTTCCTGATGATTGACATAAATCTGTTTTCTTCTCTGGGCTCCATTTTCACAATAGATGGAACAGTGAAGCAGCAATAATGGCTTTCTATTTCCCATCTTTGCTTTTTTAAGTTGCTTTGAGAAGTTTAAAGGAAATATACCTGCTCAGCTCAAGCCTTAAGTTTTTATCTGGTGTGGAGGAATATTTTATAAAAAAGATGTTACCTGGCAGTTTGACTTCAAATGAAAAAATTATTTCTTGCCTGGATTATATATAGAACAACAAAATTAGATCCAATTCTTTACTTCATTAGATTAGAAATGGGTTAACCAGACCTCCTGGTTTATATCTACCTCATGGATGGTAATAAACGGACTAGGACCTATAACTCTTTACCAGTTGATTTGCATTTCTAGTTCACACACAACCACACACTATCACACTCTTACTATGGACACATGTAAATTCACAGTTTGTATTAGAGTAATGCTAGGACTTTGGAAGAGAATATTCAGATTTAGCAGTCTTTTAGTATTTTGCCCAAGACATCTACAATATTATTGAATTATAATCCCACTTAAGAAAATGAACAGTAGTGTGAATACAACTTGTTGACTTATAGCAACTTGTTGTACACTACTTTTGGTATTCATTAAATCATTATATAATCCTTCCGAGGAAAGGCACTAAAAAACAAGAAATGTGAGGCAATTTAAGTCTAGTACCATGCCTAGAGTCAAAAAACTAATAAGCGACAAACTTGAGAGACTAAACAAGCATTTATTTGGTTCAGAAAGCAGACCCATTGGCATTCCATGAGTGCAAAGGACATAAAAATGTACCATTCTTAAGGGCATGTATGCTGAAGTAGAAAAAATTAACTGCCCAAACACAAGATGGGTATCCTTTAGATCTCTACAGTTTGAGCCAAATGACACCATGGCACCTGTAGTGATGATATGGGTAAGCAAATTTTCTGCTATTTCAGGCACTTAAGATGTACAATCCGGGAAACCACTGGAATGCTCAGATATAAAATGAACAGCTTTAATTCTCCCTAAAAGACACCAAATATCTAACATAATAATTCATGACTGTTTTGGGATGAAGCTGATGCAGCAATAAGTCACAGAGTGAGTGAGTGAACCCCCTCTATCACCCAGAGTTCTCTTCCTACTCTTGCTACTTTTTCACTTATTACAACGTTCACAGTCTATTGAAGAAGATCAGGCAATATGGTGTTTATTGAGGAATTTCAAGGCGATAAGCAAAGAGAAGGGAATATTCCACTGAAATGGAAGACTTACCACATAAATTGGGCCTATTAAGAGAAATTTTATTTGTAACCATCAGGAGAAAGGCTAAGTACTTTTCTATATCTTAGCATTTACAGAACTCAGTTACTACAATGGGGGGCTCATCATAAATATCATATCTATCAATTTTTGTATTTTGAGCATGTAGTAAAATGATAACATGGTGAAATAATAATACAATGAATTAAAATGGATTCAGCCCATAATGTTGTGCTATACTAATTGACTTCCGTTCAGTTCATATTTACTAGCACCGTAGAGCATTAATTATCTATGGACTTCTGCCCTCTTCCATGACAGTTGTGCTGGGAACAAGCCTCTGAAACCACACAAGGAATGAGTTTTTCTTTAGATATTCAAACGGAGAACTTAGTGATGAATATTTTGGAATCTGTAATGATAAATTTAACACTATTATCCCATTCATCCTAAATATGTGCTGGAGTTTGACATCCCACAAAAATATACTTTCAGTACACAGATATGAAGAAAGGAGAGAGAAGACCCTTTTTCCTTATTCATCTTAACATCACTAGTCTAATCCACAATGACAATAAAATATAGATTTGAATGTGAAAACTTAATTTCAGTGGCCAAATATTGTTAAGATAAATTGTTGAATGAAAGTTCCTGGGTTCAAATATATGGGTTCAATTGCATTCTAGAACTATCAGGACAATAGGCTAGAAATATTAAGATAAATACTGTTTCACAGTCTCCAAAACTCACTCAACATCGATTCATCATGAACTTGAATTAGATATGGTGTGATGACAAGACAATCACAGAAAGGAAGCCTTATTTATCTCTCTCTTTGTCCTTTGGCTTCACAGCACCTTGCTTTTATTTTCTTTCCCATACTGAGCTCTTGTAGATAATGTCAACACAGCATATAAGAATTTAGTATAGAAACATCTTAGAAATCACCAGGGGTTACTGCGTAGATGGCTCAAAGGGCTAGAATGCATCTGGAATATTTTGAAAGATAGATCACAGGCTGAGCCACGAAACAGAATAGAATCAATAGAATTGATTTAGTAAAATCAAGAAGATAGAAATTATATCGACTACCTTGGCGATAGCCCAGTGGGTAGAGCGTTTGCCTTGCACATGGCCAACCCGGGTTCGATTCCTCCATCCCTCTTGGAGAGCCCGGCAAACTACCGAGAGTATCCCACCTACACGGGAGAGCCTGGCAAACTACCAGTGGCATATTCGATATGCCAAAAACAGTAACAAGTCTCACAATGGAGACATTACTGGTGCCCGCTCGAGCAAATCGGGACGACAGTGATACAGTGACAGTGATCTTTTCAGATCAGGATGCACTGAAGATAGAAGTTCAGCACACACAGAAATGGATAATAGAATCAAACACCTGGAAATTAAACAGCTTAATGCTGAACAACCAGTGAGTTACAGAGGAAATCATCATCATCATCATCATCATCATCATCATCATGATAATCATCATCATCCCGTTGATTATCGAATTTCTTGAGCAGTCTCAGTAACATCTCCATTAGTTCTAGCCCTGAGATTTTAGAAGCCTCTCTCTACTCGTCCTTCCTAGAGAGGAAATAAAATGAAAAAATTAAGATTCCTGGAAACAAATGAGAATGAGGACAAAAGTTACCAGTACTTGTGGGACATAGCTAAAGCAGTGTTCAGGGGGGGGACCCTCTGCGCCTAAAGACTTTGATTCCAAAGATGTAACACATTCGGGCATCCAGCGCAGCATCCGATAGCGATGCACTGGGACACCAAACTGGGCTACAACTCTGTGCTGCCAGGGGTGGATTTTTTTTCCTCCCCACCCCGTCTTCCTGCACGGAAAGGAGCGGGGCTGGTGGCACCCATGTGGCAGGCGCCATCTTCTGTGACTCCAAACCCACAGGTATTCGGATTTTACTTTTGGGGCTCCCAGGAACTCATGGGAAGGGGGCGTAACCGGCAAGCCCTCGGCCCAGATAAATCCGGAGCCGCTGAGTGCGAATCGGACCCTCTGCGCCTAAAGACTTTGAATTCAGAGACTTCTTACAGCAATGCACTGGGACTGTAAGCGGGGCTATGTAATTTCTGGCAGAATTTTCCCTGGACTTTATACAGAAATCCAAAACCCCGCGGACGCGACTTAACATTTATAATTGTCAGCGATGTGAAACGGTTCCATTTGAACAGGTCTGACTTGGGGGGAAACTCCAAATAATAACAGTAAGTTTTTGTTGAAATATTGAAGGTTTTTAATGTAGCAGCCACCTCTGGACTGTGAACTAAGCAAAAGCCCCACGCTGGCCGACGCGGCGTGGCGTACACCATACTATGAGGCACAGGAAGGGGGATGAGGGGGAAAAAGAAAAAAAAAGGGAAAAGGAAAAAGAAAAAAAGAGAGAGAGAGAGAGTTATGTCAACTATAGTGAGTTTTGTGTTGAATTATGGAATGTAATCAAGGTAAAGAAAAAATGAAGTGAAATTCATTAGTTATACGGTAGGGGGTAGGGGGTGGGGCGGGGGGTATACTGGGGTTTCTGGTGGTAGAATATGGGCACTGGTGAAGGGATGGGTGTTTGAATATTGTATAACTGACATATAAACCTGAGAACTTTGTAACTTTCCACATGGTGATTTAATAAAAATTTTAAAAAAAGCAGTGTTCAGGGGAAAGTTTATAGTTTTGCAAGCGTTTATCAGGAAAAAAGAAACAGCCCACATAAAAAAAACTTGACTTCACAGTTTAAGATCTTAGAAAATGACAAACAAAAGAAGCACAAACCAGGCAGGAGGAAAGAAATAATAAAACATAGAGCAGAAATCTCTATTTCTATTTCTGGATTCCCAGAAAAACAATCCAAATGATCAATGAAACCAAAAGCTGGTTCTTTGAAAAAACAAACAAGATTGGTAAACAACTAGCAAGACTCATAAAGAAAGAGAGAACCCTAAAAAAATTAAATCAAAAATGAAAAGGTGGACATCACAACAGAAATTCAAAAAATCATCAGAGATTACTTTGAGCATCTATATGCTATGAAATAAGAGAACCTTGAAGAAATGGATAAATTCATGGATTCCTATAATCTCCCAAGGCTGAAGCAAGATGTGGAATACCTAAATACACCTATCACTATCATGAAAATTAAAGCAGTAATCAAAAGTCTTCCCCAAAACAAAAGTCTATATCCAGATGGATTCACTAGTGAGTTCTTACGAACCTTTAAAGATGACCTATTGCCAATCCTTTTCAAGCATTTCCAGGAAATTGAAGAAACAAAAGCACTCCCAAACAGTTTCTATGAGGCATATATCACCCTGATACCTAAAGTAGACAGAGACATCACCAAAAAAAAAAAAGAAAAAGAAAAAAAAGAAAATTACAGGACAATATCTGATGACACAGATGCAAAGATCCTCAACAAAATACTAGCAAATAGAATCCAACAACTCATCAAAAAGATGATGAGTTGTCATGTCCTTTTTCATGACCAAATAGGATTCATCCCGGGAATGCAAAGATGGCTTAATCTATGCAAGTCAGTTAGCATAATATACCATATCAATAAAAGGAAAAATAAAGACCATATAATCATATCAATAGATGAAGAGACAGCATTTGACAAGATCAGCACCCATTTATGATTAACAGGCTCAACAAAATGGGAGTTGAAGTAACTTTCCTCAATATATTCAGCCATCTACCACAAGCCCACAGCAAGCATTATCCTCAATGGGAAAAAACTAAAAGACTTCGTTCTAAGATCCAGCACAAGAAAAAGTTGCCAATGCTTGCCACTTCTATTCAATATAATACTGGAAGTATTTGCCATAACAGTTAGGGAAAAAAAGATATCAAGGGGATACAGATGATTTTGGAGGGACCCATGCATGGCTTATGTGAGGTGGGGAGGAGAGAGACAGTCACTTTCTCCCAATCTGCCTCTGCCATCCGGGACCCAGGGTTATGAGGTTCTTGTCTCACCTTGCAGAAAAGAATTCCAGGAGAGTACGAGCAGTGACATAAAACATATTTTATTTGGAGCTTTTGGGAAGAGAAGGAGGGAGAGAAAGTGAGAGAGAGAGAGTAACACACTCAAGAGAGAATCTGGGCTTCTCCAAGGAATCAGCTTAACTAAAGAGGTAAAGGACCAGAGGTATGGTGCAGCCAACAGGTTAACCTGTACCTGTGGGGCGAGTGCTTCAGCAGCCTGATGGTTCTTTCGGCTTACTGATACCCCAAAATTGTTGCTGTGCCTTTGACCAGACCCCAACAACTTGAGACCAAGTTTACCAAGAAATTAAATGGCCACAAGCTAGGGATGTGGGAGCCCACCCATAAACCACCTCTGGCTCAGCTATACAAATTCATTTATTGGCCTTATTTAAGAGACCTATAGATAAATTGCAAATGAGATCAAAAGCCACAGATAAGCTCAGACTCACACATGGCTGAAGAGACGAGGGTAAATAGGAAGGAGGTGGAATTTTAGGTTGTGCACTTGCTTGCACAACCTAAAATTGTCACTACAAGCTGAGATAGAGAAGGGAACACCTAGTAGAGGATGTTGGGAGGACCCACTTGGGTTGAAAGATGCATGCCGAAAATAGACTATAGACCGAACATGGTGACCACTCAATACCTCTATTGCAAACTACAATATCCAACAGGAGAGAGAACAAAAGGGAATGCCCTGTCACAGAGTCAGGGTGAGGGGTGGGGGTTGGGGTGGGGGTGGTTGGAGAGATACTGGGAACATTGGTGGAGAAGAATGGACACTGGTGGAGGGATGTAAGGCCTGAATCCACAGTCTCAGGACAGACCTCACCAAGATATAATGTGCTGAAAATTCTGGTGTGCAGGCTTTGTGACTGAAATCTTCAAGCTTTCTCGGAGTTGGGATGGGTTAACCTTCCCCCACGTCCCAGTACACATGGAAACACTGTCAGTCACCCACATGAACCAGCTGCAGCGCCACCCTGAAAGCTCTACTACCAGCATTGCTTCAGAGACACCTAAAAAAAATCTCAACAGAGATCAAAAGCCACAGTTAAACTCAGACCCGTGCACGGCCTAACAGACCAGGGCAAATTGCAGGGGGTCGGGTTGGCCTCTGCCTGCCCAAGCAGAACCCCTGGCAACCACTTGCTTCTACAATCTAAAATCGATGCCAGGCCGCCGAGATGTGATCCTAGGGGCCGCACGTGTGTGCGGCCTCTCCGCAGCTGCACGAGCGTGAATCCAGACCCAGCAAAACCTCTTTTCTGCATGGGCAACTCCTCGCAGAATGTCTCCAGACTGAAAACTAAGCCTCAGCCCCCGTGCCCGCCCAGGAGGGGAAAGGTATTTCTCTCTCTCTCTCTCTCTCTCTCTCTCTCTCTCTCTCTCTCTCTCTCTCTCTCTCTCTCTCTCTCTCTCCTCTTTCTCTCCAGGGATGAAGGGCGTGGTGTCCACCATATTAAGACGACCACAGATGGGGTTTTCAAGCTTGCAATGATCCAATATCTGGAAGAAATCTCCCTGGACTTAGTTGTTAAAGTACAGAAATCCAAAACCTCATTTCTCTTCACAACAGGTCTGACTCTAGTGAGGTACTCCTAACAATAATAGTGAGGTTTATGTTGAAATATTGAATGTGACAGATTGAATGTTACATTGAATGTAGTATTGAATATAATATTGAATAATATTGAATGAAATATTGAATGTAAAGCAAACAGAAAGTAAAGTGAAACTTATCAGTTTCAAGGCTGGGGGCGGGGGGGGCGGGATGGGAGGTGTACTGTGTGGGGTTTTTTTTTTGGTGGTGGTGGTATATGGGCACTGGTAAAGGGATGGTTGTTTCAGCATTGTATAACTGAGACTTAAGCCTGAAAACATTGTAATCTTCCACATGGTGATTTAATAAAATAAAATTTTTATTATAAATAAATAAATAAATAAAATCGATGCCATACCCCCCGCCCAACTCCAGTTTCAGGATGGTCCTCACTAAAATATAATCTGCCAAAAATTTTGTAATGTGGATCTTAGTGCACCAAAAGCCCTGGTCCAGAGACACAGCAGCAAGTCCCAGAAGACTTCATAGTGCCGGAGATCTCTCCAGGTCCCATACGGAGCCAATTTTACCAGGTCACCCCCGATGGAGAAGGTGCTGTCTCCCCGCCTACTCCAGATGGAATCCTGGTGACCAAGAGCTTCCATAAGAAAGCCCCCCCACGCCATATGCGGGTTCCAAGACTAAATCTCCAGGCCGCATGGTGGCAGAGGACCCGGGCTGTTTCTCCCCAGGTCCCTGCCCTCCCAGCAGACTGGCTGTCAAGCACACAATTTGCTTCCTGGTGCCATCTGAGCGCACTAACAGTCATGGCCCAGAGACTCCCAGTTGAATCACCAAAAGAATTAGTGCCATACAGAGATGTCTTCAGAACCCAACCATTTACAATCTAAAAATGTACATTTATAATCACAACCACGTGAGCTCTCATGATATTCAAAGAGAGCAATGAAAAATAAGTTATCTAACATCTGCCCCTGGCAGGTAGGCTTGAATGATGGTGGGAAATTTTGAGCAAAACATAATGCCCAAAATTAGAGAGAGTATATTGGGAAATTGTGTGCCGTAGAGGCAGGGTGAGGACTGGGATGTGTGGGGGGGGGGCGGGGGGGAGGATACTGCGGATATTGGTGGAAAATTTGCACTGGTGGAGGGATGGGTATTCCATCATTATATGGCTGAATCTCAAACATCAAGGCTTTGTAACTCTATCTCATGGTAATACAATAAAATAAAGGAATGTGGAGTTCATGCCCAATTCAATCAGTGTAATCAATGGCTGAACAAATACAGTACTCCTACATTATTTAAAAGAAAAAGGAAAAGGACTTATACAAAGAAAACTATAAAATGCTACTTCAAGAAATTAAAGAGGATATGAGGAAATGGAAAGATATACTCTGCTCATGAATTGGGAGGATTAACATTGTCAAAATGGCAATATTCCCCCAAAGCATTATACACATTCAATACGTCCTTATAAAGATACCCATGACAGTATTCAAAGAAATAGATCAAATACTCCTGAAATTTATATTAAAAAAACCCTCCCCCCAAGACTAGCTAAAGCAATTCTTGGGAAAAAGAAAATGGGAAGCTCTTTGTCACTGTCCTTCAGTGACCAGGCCCCTGATGCATTGGTGGCTGATAGATGTTCCCAGGCTGATAGAGGAGGAATGGGTTGCAGACAGATGGCCAGATAATAATAAACAACATTTATTGGAAATTAATCAGACTTAATATAGGAAAGAATAACTGCTAGTGTGTGGGGGGACAGTGATAGACTGGAAAACAATGCAGGGGAAGTGTAGCACAAAGGAGAAGTTTAATACAAGCATGGGGAATTGTGAGTATCCCTGAGGAGTTGATGTTCCACCAAAGCACTGCAAAGAGCATATCAAAAGGAGTGACAGTAACTCAATTAGCATAATCTCCTAGCAAGGAAGAGGGATAGACCTGAGCCAGACTAAACTCTTCCTAATAGAGAAGTAAAGATTAACCACCGCAAATGACAAATTTGTAACTGTACCCCACAGTGATTTACTAATAAAAATTTAAAAAATAATAATAAAAATAAAAACAATAAGGAATCCTTAAAAAGCAAGCTTTTAAATGCATATGTACGGGCTGGAGTGATAGCAAAGTGGGTAGGGCGTTTGCCTTGCACGCGGCTGACCTGGGATCGATTCCCAGCATCCCATATAGTCCCCCAAGCACTGCCAGGAGTAATTCCTGAGTGCATGAGCCGGGAGTGACCCCTGTGCATCGCTGGGTGTGACCCAAAAAAGCAAAAAAATAAATGCATATGTATTATGGTTGTGTTACCCAGACTTGAAAAATAATCAAGTAATTTTTCTGAAATATGTATTTGATATGCCAAAAACAGTAACAACAAGTCTGAAAATGGAAACATTACTGGTGCCCGCTAGAGCAAATTGATGAGCAACGCGATGACAGTGATACAGTGATACTAACAATAATCAAATTCATCTTCCACAATTTACCTAGGAATAATAGTTGACTCTGAAGGCACACACACATATACACACACACATACAAATTTCTGACTTACTAACACATTTATAATTTTTCATATATGGAACAAAGTATTTGTTCTAGGCCTTTGTAGAACAAAAGAATTGTAGAACAAAAATTTTTTCTAGGCTCTTATTAGACATACTGGTAAATAAATCCCAGCATATGAATATGTCTGACCTGTAAGAACCTTAAATCAAGAAGATTTTCAGATGGCATTGATTTGATATAATGAAGGAAATAAACCCAGAGTTTTGAAGTAATGCTTTTTAAAATCTTACTATGTTTAAAATCTTACTGTTTCCTATATATTTTATATTTTATATATTTTATATATATACATTATATATTTTATATATTTATTATTTATTTTTATTTATTTTAATATTTAATATTATATATTTTATATATTTCAGATGGCATTGATTTGATATAATGAAGGAAATAAACCCAGAATTTTGAAGTAATGCTTTTTAAAATCTTACTATGTTTAAAATCTTACTATGTTTCCTATATATTTTACCAAATCTGATCAAATATAGAATTCTTTCGGAGATGTAGAAATTCAAATATAAGCACTGTTCATAGCATCAGATCTTCTCACCAAATCTCAAAAGAAGTTCCACTGGGCTATACATAACAAGTCACAAAACAAAACAAAACAAAAAACCAACAATGAGATATCACCTCACACCACAGAGACTGGCACTCATCCAAAAGAACAAAATCAACCAGTGTTGGCATGGATGTGGGAAGAAAGGGACTCTCTTTCACTGCTGGAGGGAATGCTGACTGGTCCAGCCTTTTTGGAAAACAATATGGATGTTTCTCAAAAAACTATAAATCGAGCTCCCATTTGACCCAGCAATACCACTTCTGAGAATATATCCTGGAGATGAAAAAAATATAGTAGAAATGACATATGCACTTGTATGTTTATTGCAGCACTATTTACAATAGCTAGAATCTGGAAAAAACCAGAGTGCCCGAAAACAGAAGACTGGTTAAAGAAACTTTGGTATATCTACACAGTGCAATACTATGTAGCTGTTAGAAAAAAATGAAGTCATGAAATTTGCATATAAATGGATCAACATGGAGAGTATTGTGATAAGTGAAATGAGTCAGAAAGACAGGAGCAGACATAAAAGGACTGTAATAATTTGTGGAATATAAAATAACATAATAGGAGAGTAACACCTAAGGACAGTTAAAATAAGGGTCAGGAGGACTACCCCAAGGCTTGGTAACCAATCTCATGTGCTAGGGGAAAAGGTAGCTGGGATGGAGAGAGGGGCACTAAATAAATGATGGTTGGAGTGATCGCTCTGGATAGTAGATGCATGTTGAAAGTAGACTATAGACCAAACATGATGGCTGCTTGTTACCTGTATTGCAAACCATAACACCCAAAAGTGTAGAATAACATTGGTTTGTCTTTCCTGCCTTGTCACAGGGAGCTTAGGTTTATTGGGTTACTCCCATCACAGTGCTCCCATTCCTCTGTGTTTATTTGTAACTTCTTTCTTTGTGCTCTGTTAACTTGTAAATATTGTTTTTCTCTTCTCCTTAAGTCCCTTGCATAGTTAATTCAGAGCAATGTCCTTTTTGCATGGACACAGGAAGATAGTAAATGCTATGCTTTTGTAATGTGGGAGTCAATTGACTCTAAATGATATTTTCTCCTGGACATCTGTTCTCTCAACCTAAGCCTCAGCTGCCCATACTTCCTAGCACCCCCAAAAGCAGGATTCCGAAGAGGGACTGGATGGATCCAGGGCAAGTGATGAGCTATGTACTACCCTGTTATCGAGATGGACCAAGCCAAAGTGCCTAATGTTTAACTATAAGTTAAGAGCTTTGTCATGGATAAATACGGTCATGATCCAAAAGGTAATAACTAGATTCGGACCCTTCTAGGGCTAGGAATGATTAATCTTGTCTGAGAACTGTAATCTGAGTCTGTGGCAATATGTTCCCAGGAGAGCTGCCCTACAAGCCTCAATGTATCTCTTACTGTGTCCATACAAAATAACTAATATTAAGATATTAATTAAGATGTTAGTAGAAGAGGAACACCCCTGGAGGTGGTTTTGCCCTTGAGTCTGATGGCTAGTCAGGAAGGGCTTTCTTATGTTGATTTTGCTATAGGACTGGGTATAGATTCCACCCAGAGTGCTGGAGGAGAGACAGGGGAGAGAGCAGGGAGGAAGATGGAGCGCAGAAAGATCAGCAGGAAAGACAGTAGACAGTGTGAAGCTAGAATGGGGGTCTCAGAGAGACTAGAACTGGCGCGTGAAGAGAATGGAATAAACGACATCTGATCAACCAACCGGCTTGGCCCTTGTTTCCTCCTATGTCTGCCCCATGGCCTGGGCCACCCCAGGTGGGGGAGTGGCCCGGGGCCACCCCAAACCACGGGCAGCAAGGGGGAGAGCCATAGGGGCCTTCTCCGGCCTCCTGGAGATTATATACAAAAGGACAGAGAGAGTAAGAGGGATTGTGCCTGCCACAAAGGCAGGAGGTGGGAAGGGGTGGGTGTGGGGGGAGGGATACTGGGAACATTGGAGGTGGGAAATGGGCACTGGTGGAAGGATGGGTACTTGAACATTGTTTGGCTGAAAAACAATCATGAAAGTCTGTAAGTCTGCAAATGTATCTCACGATGATTCATTAAAATTAAAAACTAAAAAAAATAAAATTTAATTTCAAGTACAAAAAAAATTCTGTACATCACTAATCATCAAGGGGATGAAAATTAAAACAGCAATAAGTTATCAATACACACCACAGATATTGGCACACATCAAAAAGAACAGGAACAACCAATGCTGACATGGATGCAGGGAGAAAGGGACTCTTACCCATTGTTGCTGGGAGTGCCAACTGGTTTAGCCTTTTTGGAAAACAATATGGATATTTCTCAAAAAACTAGATAGCTCCCATTTCATCCAGCAAAACCACTTCTGAGAATATACCCTGGAGGCCCAAAATCACATAGCAGAAATGCCATTTGTTCTTCTATGTTCATTGCAGCACTTTTTATAGTAGCCAGAATCTAGAAACAACATGAATGCCTGAAAACAGATGACTGAATAAATACAGCATGTATATCCACATAGTGGAATATTACATAGCTATCAGGAAAAATAAACTCATAAAATTTGCTTATAAATGGATGGAAATGGAGAATACCATGCTGGGTGAAATGAGTCAGAAGAACAGACAGAGAATGACTGCACTCTTTATGGAATATAAAAATGAAAACAGTATAAAGTATACAAGAATAGAAAAGACAGGGACAGAAGGTCTGGCTCATGACTGGAAGCTTGCCACAAGTATGTGGGGGGCAGAGGGTAGTTATGATAGAGAAGAGACCACTATGACAATAATAATTGGAAATTATCGCTCTGAACATGAACTGAGTGCTAAGAGTAGATAAAGAAATAGATATGATAATCTCATTACCTGAATTGCAAACCATAATGCCCAATAGGAGAGAGAGACAGAGAGAAACAATGAGGAGAGGAGGAGGAGGTGGAAGATGAGGAGGAAGAGGAGGATAGAAGGAAAAGGAAGAAGAGGAGGAATAAGAGATGAAGAAGGAAGAAGATGATGACGACGACGATGACGATAACAATGACGATGACAACGAAGATGAAGATGACGACGACAAAGTAGAGGAGGAGGAGAAGAAGAAGAAGAAGAAGAAGAAGAAGAAGAAGAAGAAGAAGAAGAAGAAGAAGAAGAAGAAGAAGAAGAAGAAGAAGAAGAAGAAGAAGAAGAAGAAGAAGAAGAAGAAGAAGAAGAAGAAGAAGGAAAGAGGAGGAGGAGGGAGAGGAGGAGGAAGGTGGAGGGAGGAGGAGGAGGGGAGGAGGGAGGAGAAGGGGTGGAAGAGGAGGAAGGGGGAGGAAGAGAAGGAGGAGTGGGGAGGAGGAAGCATGCTGAGGGAAGGTGGGGGTGAAGGGAGGGAAACAGGACACTGGTGCTGCAAAATGCACACTGGTGGAGGGATGGGTGTTGCAATAGTGTACAACTGAAAGCTAATCATGAATAACTTTGTAAGGGCCTATCTGACAGTAGTTCAATAAAAAAATCTTAATAAAGAAAGAATTACTCCTGTCAGAGCTCAGGGGACCATATGAGATGCTGGGGATGAAATCCTGGTTGGTTATGTGCAACAAACTGTCTTACTTGTTGTATTATCTCTCCAACCCTTTTCTGGATTTAAGTATCATTTGACTTTGGATATTCACTTGACTATGCTCCCTCTGACTATGTATATGTGTCTCCAACTCTCCCTCTCTTTATGTAGACAATAATAATCAGATGTAACTCTATACTAATTCAGTTTAACCCCATCTTACCCTGATATTTTCTACAAAGAACTCACTTCTAAATTAGGTCACACTCATAGGTACCAGATGTCAGCAAATCAACGTTTTTGTGGGGTTTTTTTTTTTGGTTTTTGGGTCGCACCTGACCATGCACAGGGGTTACTCCTGGCTCTGTACTCAGGAATTACTCCTGGCAGTGCTCAGGGGACCATATGGGATACTGGGATTTGAACCCGGCTCGGCCGCGTGCAAGGCAAACGCCCTACCCACTATGCTATCACTCCAGCCCAGCAAATCAACGTTTTTAATGTAGTGATAGCAGGAGTCACAAAATTCAATCTGTTATAAGAATAGCATTACATAAATAATAATTATTTAATATGCAACATTACAGAAGTAATACTCCATTACAATTTCTATGGATCAAGAGTTCCAATACAAGTTAGTGGAACATCTTACCAGGATGAAATCTAGGGCTGTGGCTCTCATTTAAAGTTTAGAATCCTTTACCAAGTCCACTGCTTTTTGTTTTTTTGTTCAATTTCTTTTTTATTTGAGGGCACACCCTGTGGTGATCAGGGTTTACTTTGGCACATATGGATCACTCCTGGCAGTTTTCAGGGAACCATATGGAGTGCTAGGAATTGAACCCAAGTTGATTTCATACGAGGCAAGCATAGTATCTGCTGTAATATCCCTCCAGTCCCAAGTTCATTGCTTATTAGTACAGCAGAATTTCCTGTGGTTATAGGTCTGAGACCCTGATGTCTAGAACTGCTGTCTAGGACTCACTTATATTTTCTTTTTTTTTATAAATTTTTATTAGTGAATCACCGTGAGGTACAGTTACAAACTTACAAACTTTCATGTTTGGATTTGGTTTACATCCCTCCACCAGTGCCTATTCTCCTCCACCAATGTTCCAAGTATCCTTCTCAGTACCCCCACCCCAACCACCACCACCCCACCCTCTTCGGTAGGGCATTCCCTTTAGTTCTCTCTCCTGTTGGGTGTTGAAGTTTGCAATAGAGGTGTTGAGTGGCCATCATGTTTGGTCTATACTCTACTTTCGGCACGCAGCTTTCAACCCGAGTGGGTCCTCCCAACATTCTCTACTAGGTGTTCCCTTCTCTATCTCAGCTGCCTTTTCCCCCATCATGTGAGGCCAGTTTCCAAGCTGTGGGGCAGACCTCTGGTTCTTATCTCTACTACTCCTGGGTATTAATGTCCCATTCTGCTACTTTATATGCCACACATGAGTGCAATCTTTCTATGTCTGTCTCTTTCTCACTCATTTCACTTAGTATGATACTTTCCATGTTGATCCACTTATATGCAAAGTTCATGACTTCATCTATTCTAACAGCTGCATAGTATTCCATTGTGTAGATGTACCAAAGTCTCTTTAACCAGTCATCTGTTTTTGGGCACTCTGGTTTATTCCAGATTTTGGCTATTGTAAACAGTGCTGCAATGAACAGACAAGCGCGCAGATGTCATTTCTACTATACCTTTTTGCCTCTCTGGGATATATTCCCAGGAGTGGTATTGCTGGGTCAAATGGGAGCTCAATTTCTAATTTTTTGAGAATCGTCCATATTGTTTTCCAAAAGGGCTGAACCAGTCGGCATTCACACCAGCAGTGAAGGAGAGTTCCTTTCTCCCCACATCCATGCCAACACCAATTGCTTTTGTTTTTTTGGATGTGGGCCAGTCTCTGTGGTGTGGGATGATATCTCATTGTTGTTTTGATCTGCATCTACTTGATGATTAGTGATGTAGAGCGTTTTCTCATGTGCCTCTCAGCCATTTGGATATCTTTTTTTGGAAAGTTTCTGTTCATTTCATCACCCCATTTTTTGATCAGGTCGGCAGTTTTCTTCTTGTTGAGTTCAACCAGTGTCTTGTATATCCTTGATATTAACCCCTTATCAGATGGGTACTGGTTGAATATCCTTTCCCATTCTGTCGACTGTCTTTGTATTTTGGTCACTGTGTATTTTGAGGTGCAAAAGCTTCTTAGTTGAAGATAGTTCCATTTATTTATCTCTGTTTTCACTTGCTTGGTCAGTGGCATGTCATCTTTGAAGATACCATTGGCTTCAATGTCGTGGAGGGTTTTGCCGGCCTTGTCTTCAATGTACCTTAGGGATTCTGGTTTGATGTTGAGATTTTTTTGATCTGACTTTTTGATCTGACTTTTTGATCTGACTTTTGTACATGGTGATAGATGTACATTTTGATCTGACATTTTTTTTGTACATTTTGATCTGACTTTTGTACATGGTGATAGGTGGAGATCTAAGCCCATTTTTTTGCATGTTGCTGTCCAGTTTTGCCAGCACACTTTGTTATAAATGCTTTCCTCACTCCACTTCACATTTCTTGCTCTCTTATCAAAGTTAGATGACCATATCTTTGGTAGTGTTCACTTATATTTTCAATGTCAGTAAGAACACATCTTTCTATTTATTCTTCTTTTATTTTATTTAGGCAAGGAGTTGGAGCCACGTGCAACAGTTCATGAGTTACTCCTAGTTCTGTGTTCAGGAGCTACTTCTATTAGTGTCCAGGGGCCATGTATGAATCTCTTGGAGAAGAACTAGGATTGAATACATGAAAGGAAAGCACCTTAACTACTGTACTGTCTCTTAAGCATAAGTGTTCTTCTTTAAAAGGTGCACCTGGCTCTGACCCACCCAGGAATTTTTTTGAATTAGCTGAAAGCAACTGATAGTAAATTAATAAGGGGAGTAGTATCTCATCATATCCAGGTTCCACCCATACTCAATGGGAGGTAATTATACAAAGGCATGAATCATTTATAATTGTTATTCATTGCTTATAATAGAAGTAAACATCTTTTAACCCCAGGAATATTTCTAAAAATTAGAGTATAATAATAGGGGCTGGAGCAATAGCACAGCAGGTAGGGCATTTGCCTTGCATGTGTCCAACCCGGATTCAATTCCCAGCATACCATATGGTCCCCCGAGCACCGCCAGGAGTGAACGCTGGGTGTGACCCAAAAAGAAAAAAAAGAAAAGAAAGAAAGAAAATAATAATAGAACAATAAAAAAAGGCATTAGAACTAGAAAGAAACAAAATGTTCTCTATTTGCAAGGGATGTTAATTTATATATAGACAATCCACCCAAGGGGTCGGAGCGATAGTACAATGGGTAGGGCGTTAGGCTTGCACTCGACCAACCAAAGTTCAATCCCCGGGATCCATATGGTCCCCCAAGCACTGCCAAGAATAATTCCTGAGTGCAACGCCAGGAGTAAGCCCTGAACATCACTGGGAGTGATCCAAAAAGCAAAAGAAAAAAAATCCACCCAAAACGGTTTCATTTAGTAAATGAAGTCAATAAGATAAGGGGGAAAACATATACAACAAACAAAATATTCCCGCCAAAAGATAATTCTATATGCTAATAATTATCTGAAAAAGGATTAAAGAAATTATTTATAATAATATCATAAGCAGTCCCCTTCTACATAGAAAGACTTGTACATAGCCAAACCCAGTTTGATACATGGCACTACATGGTCCCCTGAGTATTGCCAGGTAAAGCTCTGGAGATTCCCTACATTCCCGGCTGACCAAGAACCCCTGGGAGGGAACCCAGACCTCATTAGCACTGCTTGGGAAACCCCTACCCCCAAAAAGAATAAAATGTTTAAGAATAAATTAAATCAAGGAAATGAAAATCTTTACACAAAAACTATGACACTCATGAAAGAAATCATATAATACACAAATAAATGAAAAATCACCTCATGTTCATGGATTATAAATTCTATCCAAAGACATCTATCCAAAGACATCTATAGATTCAATCAAATTTCTATCAAGATTGCAATGATATTTTTTTTTGCTTTTTGGGTCACACCCAGAGATGCACAAGGGTTATTCCTGGCTCTGCACTCAGGAATTACTTCTGGCGGTGCTCGGGAGACCATATGGAATGCTGGGGATTGAATCCGGGTAGGCCGCGTGCAAGGCAAATGCCCTAACCATTGTGTAATTGCTCCAGCTCCTGCAATGACATATTTTATAGAGCAGGGAAAAGTCTTGAAAAGTGTATAAAACTGGGCTATAGAGATAATATAGCATGAAAGGTGCTTACTTTGTATGCATTAGAACCAGGTTCTGATCCCTGAAACTGAATATGGTCCCCAGAACACCACCAGGACTGATCCCCGAGTACAGTCAGGAATAAGCTCTAAGCATAGCCAGGTATGTGACCCCAAATTACCAAGAAACTCCCCACTCCCGCAGTAACAAAATTATGTAAAACTACAAAAGATCCCAACAATCAAAGCAGTCCTGAGACCTCATGCTTCTAGATTTCAAACACTAGCACAAAGTTATAGTACTCAGAGCAGTATCATACTGTCATAAAAACAGTCATAGAGACCAATGGTACAGAATTGACAGTTTAGAAATAAAATTTATATGTATGTATATACACAGGTATATACATATAATCAACTAATATTTGACAAGTGAGCCAAGAATAGTCATTGAGTTTCTTCAATAAATGTTTCTGGGAAAATTGTATATTTGTATGCAAAAGTATTAAAATGTACAGAGATGTAAAGCTAAATTCATAAAATTATATACTATTGCGAACCAATGATAATGGAATAAAAAAAGTGTTTAAGAATGAAACTAGACACCTATCTTAATCACTTAAACAAGTTAACTCAAGATGTGTGGAAGATATCTAAGAGGGGTACAGCATTGACCTTGTATGCATGAGGCTCTGATTTAAGGCTCCCAAGCTTCATTAAGTGTGGCTCTCAGGGCCTACCACTCTGAACAGGACTGAGCAGTACAACGTCATCAGGCCCAAGCACCAAACCATAAAGCCTGAATCACAAGGGATACTGTCACCAGAATGACCTCCGGGATGTAGGGTACCACCAAGAAGGTCCCTATTTTAAATATTAGTGCAAGGGCCAGAAACAAAGTAGAGGGTTCAAGGTGCTTGTTTTGCATCCTTCCAACCATGGTTCAAATCTCTGACACTACATTTGGTTCCCTGATCAGCATCAGGTGTCACACTTGAACACAGAGCCAGGGAAGTGAGCATCATTGGATGTTGTTGCCTCCCCCCACTCTACCCCACCTCTACCGAAGCTAATTCAAAATTGAGCAGATGGAAATGAAAGATGTGAAATCATAAAATTCGTAGAAGAAAACAGAGAAAAAGTTTTATGACTGGGTCATGGCAATAGTTTCTTAGGATATAAAACCTTGAGAACAAGTAGTAACAGAATAAAATTAAATGAATGGTACTACATCAAACTAAAGGACCTCTGTACAACAAAGAAAAGATAAAACGAGAAGGAACTCTATAAATCTGGATAAAATATTTGTGAGTCATATATCTTATATGGGATTAATATCCAAAATATATAAATTTCAGACAAATCACTTGTATCACTTGTATAACTTGTCATCCCATTGTTCATCAATTTGCTTGAGCGGGCGCCAGTAAAGTCTCCATTGGGCCCTGTCGGATGCTAGTGTAGCCCAATGGTGTCTGCTCGCTCCAGAAATAGGAAGAGCCTCAAACCGTTCATTTAGAGTCTTGATGAAGAAGTCTGACCATCCCGTAGGTGGGCGGCCATGTGGTCTTTTGACGTCCTGTGGAATCCAGTTGGTAACTGCTCTAGTCCAGCGGTTGTCTTTAATTCACATTACATGTCCAGCCCATCTGATTTTCGATGTCTTGACAAAGGAGACAGTGTCCCTGATTCTTGATTGTAGATGGAGGCCGGAACTCTGAATTCCTTCTTTCACTTGAGTGAAGTATAATACTCCAAGCATAGCTCTTTTGATTCCTCTTTGGAAGACCTGAATAGCATTCTCATCCTGTTTTCGTAGGGCCCAGGTCTTTGAGGTGTATGTTAGTGCGGAAAGAACAGTGAAATCAAAAAGATGTGCCCAGAGCTGGAGGTTCTTCATCCTCTTAATGACTTCTTTGATGCCTTTGAAGGCGTTCCATGCCACTCTCTTCCTCCTGCACAGTTCAGGTGCCAGGTCATTTGTCATGTTGAGTTCTCGGCCTAGGTACACACAACTGCTGCATTCAGAGATGTTCATTCCTTTGAGGGCAAATGGAACATCAGGAACTAGTCCTTTTCTCATGAACATTGTCTTTGTGAGATTCAGCTGCAGTCCGACCTTTCCACACTCACAGTCGAAGTCGGCCAGCATTCGTGCCGCTTGGCCAATATTTGGTGTTATTAGAACGATGTCATCAGCTTAGCAGAGGTGGTGGAGTTGCCAACTGCCTATCTTCACTCCCATTCCCTCCCATTCCAGTCGTCGCATGATGTTCTCGAGGGCGGCACTGAAGAGTTTTGGTGAAATGGTGTCATCTTGCTGAAACCCTCTCTTTAATAGATGATCACCTTTTTATAGAAAGGTGAGATCCTTGTGGTGAATCTGTAATAGAGCTCACATATGATCCTGATGTACTGAGTTTGAAGGCCCTGTTTGGCTAGGGCTTCAATGACTGCTTCAGTCTCAACAGAATCAAAAGCCTTCTTTAAATCCATGAATGTTAGACAAAGTGGCATTTTGAACTCTCTCGAAACCTCAATGAGCTTGGTCACCGTGTGGATATGGTCAATGGTGCTGAATCCTTTTCGTAACCCGGCTTGCTTGCATGGTTGTCCTACATCTAGTGTTCTGCCAATCCTATTCAAGATGACTAGAGTGAATAACTTGTAGACAACGGACAACAGACAGATTGGGTGATAGTTGCCAATGTCATGGATGTCTCCCTTCTTGTACATCAGGACGGTCCTGCTGGTTTTCCATTGGGATGGAACCTTGCATTCAGACAGGTAGTGTGTAAAGAGCCAAGCTAGTGCATTAACGAATACTGGTGGCAGATTCTTCAGGAGTTCAGGTCTGACCTTGTCTGGACCAGGTGCTGTAAGCTTCTTTACCGAGGAAATGGGGTGTTGGATTTCGGAAGGGAACATGCTGGGAACGACATGTCTATCTCACGGAATTTGGTTTGTGAGCAGGTGGATGTGGCTGTCAAAGAGATCCGGGAAGAAGTTGTGGATAACCTTTACAATTGCCCTTCTGGAAGATGTGATAGCTCCATCAGGACGTCGGAAGGCAGTCATCTTGGTCTTATAGTTGGCAAAGGACAGGCAGGTGTTGCGAATACTTTTCCCGGCTTCTGACGCATCAGTTAACACTGCTGCTCTTCTCTCTTTGATGTCTTCCTTTGAGAACTCGGACATTAGCTTGTGATTGCCTGAGACTCGCACCAGTCCAAAAGTAATCCAAAAATATATTTTTTTCCATAGCCATAATATTCACAGTAGCCAACACTTGGAATCAGCCTAAATGCCCACTGACAGATGTTTGGATAAAAATTTGTTGCTGTAGGGGGCTGGAGTGATAGCATAGCGGGTAGGGCGTTTGCCTTGCACGCGGCCGACCCAGGTTCAAATCCCAGCATCCCATATGGTCCCCTGAGCACCGCCAGGAGTAATTCCTGAGTGCAGAGCCAGGAGTAACCCCTGTGCATCGCCAGGTGTGACCCAAAAACCAAAAAAAAAACACACAAAAATTTGTTGCTGCTATTGTTGTTGTGTACCCAGTTGAATACTTCTCTAACGCTAAGTAAAGCTGTGCCTTTTGGGACAAAATGGATGGAGCTTGATGTAATTATATTAAGTGAAATAAGCAAGTGAAAGACAGTTATTGAATAATTTCACTCACGTGGAATATGAATAACTAAAGCAGAAGAAATGGGATAAAGACTAAGGGACTAATAAAACTAACTCCTAGGCTCAATGAAATCTCTGGAGGTTATTGGAGGGAAAGGAGAGCTGGGGAGATAAAAGGAGATGTGGTCTTTTGCTTGTATGGGGGCCACACCCAGGGATGTTTAGGGGTTACTCCTGGCTTTGCATTCAGAAATCACTCCTGACAGTGCTTGGTGGACCATATGGGATACTAGAACTCAAACCTGGGATGACTGTGTGCAATGCAAGTGCCCTACCAGCTATACTATACCTCCAGCCCCAGAGAAGGGTTTATGGTGTTTGGATGGCACGAATTTGGTGATGTGTATCACTGAATTCTATACAAATTCATAGGTAGTAAGCTAGACCCCTGAAAATATATAATATTGTAACTAATAATAAATCAATTTAAATAAAGACATAGCACATTATATTTGTTACATTGGCTGTCAACAAGAAGACAAAAGTTAAGCATTGAGGGAACCTTTATAAGCTATTGGTAGAACTTTACTTCACAGAGCCATTGTAGAAAACAGTGTGGACAGTCCGTAAAAATATTAAAACATTTAATTTTTATTGGGTGCTCACCTATCTATCATGCACCGACCCGTGTTCAATTCCTCCGCCCCTCTCAGAGCGCCTGGCAAGCTACCGAGAGTATGGAGCCCGCACGGCAGAGCCTGGCAAGCTACCTGTGCGTATTGGATATGCCAAAGACAGTAACAATAAGTCTCTCAATGAGAGATGTTACTGGTGCCCGCTTGAACAAATCGATGAGCAATGGGATGACAGTGACAGTGACAAATAAAATGTGATATATACATTCTATGCATTATACATGTATATATAACTATAAATACCTGTATATAAAATAGTGATATATTATTGTCATAAAAAGGGCAAGGGAGATAGATCAGTGGTCAAGAGTCTATGCTTTACCTTCATGGGATCATGTGTTCAACCCACAACATTGCATGGTCCCCTGAGTACCACTAGATGCAACTCTGGTGGCTTCCAGGCATCACTGGTTCCAAGGAGCAACATAGTGCTGGGCCCAAGCATTAAACTGTCTGAGTAGATTAGCCAAGTACTGTCAGAATGTCCCCTGCAAAGCAAAAAGAAATACCGCCACTTATGACAATATGGAAAAAATTGAAGGCATTGTACTAAGACAGAAAAGGAGAAATATTATATGACCTAACTTCCATGAGGAATCATTTTCAATAATCACATGGAAAAAGGGATTATATTTTTGTGGTTTTAAGAGTAGGACATGAGGGAATTAGATGACAATTGTCAAATGGTACAAACTCTCAGAAATAAGAATTTGGGGCTTCATGTATAACATGATGATTATAGCTAAAACTACTACATGGTATATTTTTTAAGTTGCTAATATTATAGATACTAAAAGCTTTATCACAAAGAACATATTTTCTTTCATGAGATGATAGATGTCAAACTTATTGTGGTAATCTTTTCAAGTATATATAAGTCAACCATTATGCTTTATAGCATAAAATTACATAGTACTACTGCCAATTATATCTCAATAAAACTGAGAGCAAAAAAGAACACGTATAATAAAGATATTACCAAAAAAGGAAAAAAGAGTAATATAGTTGAAAGCCAATTTCTGGAAAGTTCAACTTCATTGGACTTCACATACATTATAATATTTTGCCCATTAACTTCAAAAAGATTAAATTTTTAAATAATTGTAAAGTTAAGTGATAATTTAAGCCACACTTATAAATATTTTATCAAATATTTTTCAGATGTTTCTGTTCAGCTGCTTTTAATGAGATTCACATTTATTTATTTTTACTGTTTAGATATCTCATTAAATATTTAATTTAAAATAATGTTTACAGTAAATTCAGTTAATGTTTATGGTCACAATACACAGTTACTTAATTATGTATCTTACTACAAACTAGTCACCACAACTAAGGTACTTAAAAACCCCACCAATGTCCTTATGATATTTCTAGTCTTCCTGTTCTTCCCCTCCTCCACACACACCCAGCCCTCGGTTTCTTCGTCAAGGACAATTAATGAGATTAACATTTAAACCAATGAGCATTGGATAAAGCTGATTGCCCTCCATAATGTGGGTGGGTTTCATTCAATAAGTGTAAGGTATGGGTTCATTGCTTGGGCTCAGTAATACAAAAGTCTTTGTCAGGCCTTTTTCTATAGGGAACCCTGACTTGCATACTCCATTTGGAAAATGATACATTCACATATTTAAGTGAATAAATCCAACATTTATTTATATTCAGAGAGGTTAATACTTCCTAAATTCACAGAGATGAAAAATGATAGCATCAATAGTCAGGTCCAGTTTGTTTGCTCCATTACCCAGGTTCTTAACCATTATGTGAGAGAGTTCTAGCAAAGTCATCAAAAATTGAGCCCATCATATTTCATTCTTAGACACTTCTATCAATATAATATGTGGGTAACCTCTCAAGCATCTGCCAAAAACATAGAAAGATCCAACAGTTATTCTCTGTAGAACAGACTAAAAGGGCAAACTCAGGCACACTTAGAGCAGCTAACACAGTATCTTGCACCACAACTAAAACAAGACCTTCAGACCAACTTACATTATAATCCTCTGAAAAACAAACTAGGGCTATAAATACTATTAATAATAGCACTACTATAATAAACAGTCATACCATTGCTCCATTTCAATTTTCAGCCCCGAATGCAATGGGTTAGTTTCAGGTATTCTCCCCATTTATGTGATTTCAAGGACCACCTAAATTATGAAATTGAACAGCATAACCTCTTATGACAGTTTTATTTTTAATCTAAGTCTATATTGAGCAGAGATGAATAAATGAAGAACAACTAACATATGTTGTTTCTTGTACTTTTCAACTTCACTGCCTAGAAAGGAACCCATTTTGTCTGACACAAGAACATATGAAAAGCCCCTCAAACGGAACAGTCTCTTGCCCCAATAAGTTATTGCAATTCAATGATGTGCTGACATTAAATACAGATGCCAGGACTGAGCAAGCTGCAGCCAGATTGTCACTTCTCACTGGTTTTAGGAGAGTCTCAGAGTCCCTTAGACTCAGTTTCTGAGAAATTCAAGTTTTAACTACAAGTTGCTTATTAAAATTGGCAGAAGAGAAAACTAGAACATCTTTTCAAGAAATGAGGCTCCAGCCTATGGTGTCATGCAAGTTTGTTGGCTGTTTTTTCTGGATTCATATCACAGCTTGGCTATGTTTTTAACTTCATGGTGTGGGTGCTCAGTTGGCAGGATGTCCAAGAGTCACATACAAGGATAAATGTACAAATTCCATATAAAAAGGAAAGTCACCAAAAACACTCTAATTTCAACCTTCCCTATAGGAAGCTGATGCAACTGAGTATAACATAAATATTAAAATGTTCCCACCAAGACCAGCAAAGATGATCCCCTCAGACCCATGGAGTTCAAGCAACCTTCCGCTGCTGCTAAATCTTCCTCAACCAAATACACACACTTTAAACTAAAAAGAAAATCAACATAGAATGGTAAGTACCAATGAGACAAATAATAATCTAACAAACTGGGTATAGAAGAAACAATTTACTGCTCGTATATTCAATGGTGAAATATTTCTTTAATCAGTAATTAAACAAGTAAGCCCACCATTTCGACTCTTATTCGACATATCCTAGAAGTACAAGCCAGTCCAATTATGCAAGACAAAGCAATGAAGGGAATATAAATTGGAAAAGAAGAAATAGGATTTTTGCTATATGCACATTATGTTATTTGATATTCAATAAAATTCTGGGCCCAGAGAGATAGCATAGTGACTAGCGTAGCATTTGTTTTGCACATGGCTGACCTGTTTTCAATCCCTGGCATACCATATGGTAGTCTGAGTATAGACAGGAGTAACCCCTGAGCACGGCCGGATGTGACCTAAAAACAAACAAACAAAAAAATCATTAATACTTAACCAAAATCCAGTCAGGACTAAACAAATTCAGTAAGGTTACAGGATGAAACCAATATACAGAAACCAGTAGAAATTCTGTGTACTACTAATAAAATATCCAAAAAGAAAGGAAACAATACCATTCAAAATAACATTACAGCAATAAAACACTTAGGAATAAATTTAACAAAGGAAGTAAAAGATTTGAAAAATGAAATTTTGAAACTCTAAGGAAATATATCTCATATTTGTGGATCAGAAGAAATAATGTAGACTATCTGTATACCTAACACAATGCGTCGAGTCATTATGAACCCTATCAAATATTTCAAAGCACTTTTCACTGAAATAAGAAAGAACTATCATTTGTATGAAGGCACACAAGACACCATTAGCCAAAGCCATTCCAAGTAAAATAAAGCAGAAAGTACTGCACCTTTGAATTCAAACTGTAGTGCAATGCTATAGTTATCAACATAGTATGTTACAGATGTTAAAGGATATAGACCAATAGAATAAAGAGCACAGAAATAAACCTTCACATTTGCTAAAAGGAAACCAAGAATGAGTAAAAATAAATCTCCTCAATAAATGATACTAGAGAGTGAAGAATCCTGGTCGGCGGGCGACGCAACACTGGAGAATGCTCTGGGCCCCAAACCGAGCTGATAACACCGGGGTGCCCCAGATGGAGGAGGCGAAGTCTCCCCACCTTCTACAGATGGAATCCCAGTGACACTGAGCTCTTACTAACATGGTTCCGGTATGTAGGGACCAGGACTATTTCTCCAAATCGTGCAGCCGCATCACCTTTCTTGATATACAAGGTGAGATGATCTAGCATCTGCCCCTAGAAAGCAGGTTTGAATGGTGTTGTTGAATATCCAAGCAAAATATAATGCCCAAAACTATAAAGAGAGCCCAGAGGCCCACAAACCAAGTTCGGAAACCAGCAGCTTCTTGTAGAAATGATTCTAGACTGTGAACTAAGCTACGGCCCCGTGTCACCCCAGGAGGGGAAAGATTTTTGTCCTTGGACCTTTCCTTCTGGCGGTGGCGGCATGGTGACCGCCATCATTCAGAGCCCATTGGATGGAGGTATGAGTTTGCAGTGACGGGGTGCGCGGGAAATCTCGGGATGGGGGGGTGGTACCGGCGCTGCTCCTCGTCCAGACAAGACCCCGAACAGCCACCCACAAACGACTCCTCCATTCCTGAATGGCCATGATCCCAGAGGAACACAAACCAATTTCAGAATCCAGCGGCTTCTAGCAGAAATCACTCTGGACTTAATTACTAAAATACAAGAAATCCAAAATCATATATTCTTGATTACCAGTAATAAAAAACAAATTATGAAATGATACCTTTTTGGTAGGTCTCATTGTTGGGGGGAAATTCCAAATAATAATAGTGGGTTTTCTGTCCAAACATTGAATGCAATCAAAGTAAAGAGAGAGTAAAGTAAAAATCATCTGTACCTTAAGTTCAGGGTAGGGGGTGGGATGGGTGGTATACTGGGGTTCTTGGTGGTGGAACATGTGCACTGGGTGAAGTGATGGGTATTTGATCATTGTATGACTGAGAATTAAACCTGAAAACGTTGCAACTCTTCTCACGGTTATTCAATAGAAAAAATTTTAAAAAAGAACAAGAAGCCTATGTAATCATAACATTGATGCTGATACTGAAAATTATTGAGACTGGAAATAATTGTTGCCACTGTTACCCTAGACCCTTGCCAAAACACCTTTGTTTGGTAACTAAGTAAGATTCTTTCTGAAACAATAAGGCATGTACTGCTTATGTAGCCAAACCCTATATTAACTGTTTGCTGCCTGAAGTTGGGGTCGCTATCAAGAGACCACTCTCTGGGTGAGATAGTTGACCCTAGTATACTGGAATAAAACTCCTATTGTTTTTGCATTAAAATAAATGGTACTGGAAAAACTGGATAATCATATGCATTAAATGAAATTGGACCCTTTCCTCACACCATTCACAAATATTAACTCAAAGTGGATTTAAAAATGAGACTGCCCGATATTCTTAATCTACAAGAATATACTTTAGGGAAGAAGCTCTTTGTGACACTGATCTTAGAAATGTTTTGCTGTCGGTTCCCCACCACCTCCTACCCAGCATAAACCAAAACTACAGAAAACAAAAGCAAAAAAAAATCAACAAATGAAATTACACTGAACCAAAAAGTTTCTGCACTTCAAAAGAAATAACAAATTGAAAAATTAGCCTATGGAATGGGATAAAATATTTGAAGATGGTCGGGACTTGGGACCCTTGCTGCCGCCACCTCCCGCGTCCCAGCGCCCCGGCTTTCCCGTCCGCCCAGCTCTCTCCAACCCGGCCTTTTCCCAGGTAATCAGGAGACTCCCAGCCACGCCTCCCGAGTGCGCCCCTGGTTCCCACGCGGCCGCCGGGACTTGGGACCCTTGCCGCCGCCACTTCCCGCGTCCCACCGCCCCGGCGTTCCTGGGACCATTGTCCCAGGAGCCCCTGCTAGGAAGAAACGGGGGCGTGGCCTGAAAGGGGCGTGGTCTTAAAAGGGGCGTGGCCTCCTGCCAGAGCGGCGCCCGCTAACGCGGCCGCAGTTATTATTTCCTGCCTTAGCACATTAGGTATGGTCTTCTTGCTTTGAAAATCGGTTTAACACATCTCATACACTTATGCGACCTAGCCTATTAGCTCTAAGTTTAGAAAAATTATCAGTGAATAAGAGAAGCTTAGCAAAGCTTTTGTAAAGACAACTTAGCCTTAAGTCTTCATTAAAGCCCCAACATCAATCACAAAGAAAAGGCTGAGTGTAAGGAAGACTTCTAGAATAGGAATAAAGCTGCCATCAGAAATAGCACAAACAGAGCCCCTCCTTCTCTCAGCAAGAGGTAGGAGGAATAAACACCTACAAAGTTCCAATCCTATACTTCCATAACAATATGAAGAAGCAGCGAAAATCCCCTCCAGGAAGAGAGGGAGAAGAAAAGATACTAGAAACCTCAAAAGAGGCTCCCAACATCTACGACCTCTCAGATAAACAAATCAGAGAGGAAATCTGGAGGAGAGTCGACCTACTCCAAGCAAATATGGAACAGACATCCAATAAATTAAGGGAGGAGATGAAAGAAGCGCTGGAACGGTCTACCAAGAAAATACAGGAAGAAATGAGAGCAGAAATGAGAGCAGAAATTTCAAACCTTCGAACGGAAGTCTCACAAATAAAGCAATCGGTAGATGAAATAAAAATATCACTAGAAGCCCTCAACAGTAGAATGACTACAGCCGAAGACAGAATCAGTGATCTGGAAGATGAGCTGCAGAAAGCTTATAGACAACAACAAATCATGGCCAAAGACCTCAAAATGGCTATAGAGCGAATCAGAGCCCTGGGGGATGACTTCAAGAGGAACAACATAAGAATCATTGGAGTACCAGAACCGCAGGGAAGCAACCCCAATGAAAAAAACACAGTCAAAGATATCATTGCTAAGAAATTCCCAGAGCTGGAGAAGGCAGGCATCCAGATACAAGGAGTCCGAAGAGTACCAGCAAAAAGAGACCCGAATAAAAAGACCCCAAGGCATATCATAGTCAGAATGGCGGATACCATGGATAGAGACACAATTCTGCAAGCAGCAAGGTCAAAGAAGGAAATCACATACAAAGGAGCACCCCTCAGATTTATGGCCGATCTGTCAGAAGAAACCCTCCGAGCCCGAAGACAATGGTGGGACATAGTGAAAAAACTCAACGAAATGAATGCCTCACCAAGAATACTTTATCCGGCTAAACTCTCACTCAAACTCGAAGGAACCATACACTACTTCTCGGATAAACAACAGCTCAGGTCCTTCATAGACTCAAAACCAATCTTGAAAGAAGGTCTAAAGGGGCTACTGTAAGACAAGGAGGAGCCCCATAAGAATAACAAATCCCACAGAAAGATGACACAAAACCACATCACAATAATCTCTCTCAATGTCAATGGCCTAAATGCACCTATCAAGAGACACAGAGTGGCTAAATGGATCCGGAAATTAAACCCAACATTCTGTTGCCTGCAAGAAACACACCTGAACAAACAGAGTAAACATAGACTCAAAGTCAAAGGATGGAAAACAATCCTCCAAGCAAACAACCCCCTTAAAAAAGCTGGAGTGGCCATCCTGGTATCCGACAACATAGATTTTAGGATGAAAAAGATCAAAAGGGACAGCAAAGGTCATTTTCTGTTTATCAAGGGATATGTACAACAGGAAGAAATCACACTCTTAAACGTATATGCTCCTAACGAACGACCGGCTAAATATTTAAAACAACTCCTAACAGACTTCAAAGAGGACATCACTAACAGCACAATTGTAGTCGGAGACTTCAATACGGCCTTATCGCCTCTAGATAGATCCACAAGAACAAAACTCAACAAGGAAACACTGACTCTGAAAGAAGAAATAGAAGAGAGAGGCCTAATAGACCTATACAGGGCCTTACACCCCAAAAAGAAAGAATACACATTCTTTTCCAGTGCACACGGAACATTTTCTAAAATAGACCATGTACTGGGCCCCAGAACATACCTCAATAGAATCGGAAAAATAGAAATTGTATCAACCATTTTTTCAGACCACGATGCGCTGAAGATAGAAGCTAACCACTCACAAACACGGAAAATCAAATCAAACACCTGGAAACTAAACAATTCAATGTTGGCCAATGAGTGGGTCAGGAAGGAAATCAAGGAAGAAATCAAAAGATACTTAGAAACTAACGAGAATGAAGACACGAGCTACCAAAACCTATGGGACGCAGCTAAAGCCGTGTTAAGGGGAAAATTTATAGCTCTCCAAGCATTCCTCAGGAAGGAAGAAAGGACCCACATAGACAGCTTGACTTCACGACTCAAGACCTTAGAAAAGGACCAGAAAAAGGACTCCAAACCAGACCGAAGGAAAGAAATAATAAAAATTAGAGCAGAAATTAATGACATCGAAACCAAAAAAACAATCCGAAAGATCAATGAAACAAAGAGTTGGTTCTTTGAGAAAATAAATAAGATTGATAAACCGCTAGCAAGACTCACAAAGAAAGAAAGAGAGAAAACTCTAATAAATCGAATCAGAAATGAAAAGGGGGACATCATAACAGAAACCAGTGAGATTCAAAAGATCATTAGAGACTACTTTGAAGGTCTTTACGCCACAAAAAAAGGAGAACCTAAAAGAAATGGATGGATTCCTTGATTCCTACAATCTCCCAACACTGAAGAAAGAAGACCTGGAATACCTGAATAGACCCATCAATGTTAAGGAAATTGAAACGGTAATCAAAAACCTCCCCAAAAACAAAAGCCCAGGCCCAGATGGTTTCACTGGCGAATTCTTCCAAACATTTAAAGAAGACCTATTGCCTGTTTTCCTCAAACTTTTCCAGGAAATTGAAAAGACAGGAACTCTCCCAAACAGTTTCTATGAAGCACATATCTCCCTAATACCAAAAGCAAACAAAGACACCACTAAGAAAGAAAATTACAGACCAATTTCCCTGATGAACACCGATGCGAAGATCCTCAACAAAATACTAGCAAATAGGATCCAACAACTCGTCAAAAAGATCATACATCACGACCAAGTGGGATTCATCCCAGGGATGCAAGGATGGTTTAACATTCGGAAATCAATCAACATAATCCAGCATATCAACAAAAGTAAAGACAAAAACCATATGATCATATCAATAGATGCAGAGAAAGCATTTGACAAGATCCAACATCCTTTCATGATGAAAACCCTCGCCAAAATGGGGTTTGGAGGAACTTTCCTCAAGATAGTCGAAGCCATCTATCACAAGCCTATGGCAAGCATAATCCTCAATGGGGAAAAACTAAGGGCCTTTCCTCTGAGATCGGGCACAAGACAAGGATGCCCACTCTCACCACTCCTCTTCAATATAGTACTGGAAGTACTTGCGATAGCTATTAGACAAGAAAAAGAGATTAAGGGCATCCAGAGAGGAAGGGAAGAAATCAAACTCTCACTATTTGCAGACGACATGATACTATATCTAGAGAAGCCTAAAACCTCTACTAAGAAACTCTTAGAAACAATAGACTTATACAGTAAAGTTGCAGGCTACAAAATCAATACCCAAAAATCCATGGCCTTCATATATGCAAACAATGAGGCAGAGGAAAGGGACATGAAAAAAGCAATCCCATTCACAATCGTGCCCCAGAAAATCAAGTACCTCGGAATCAGTTTAACCAAGGAAGTAAAAGACCTTTACAAAGAAAACTACAAAACGCTACTCCATGAAATCAAAGAGGACATGAGGAAATGGAAACATATACCCTGCTCGTGGATAGGGAGAATCAATGTTGTCAAAATAGCAATACTCCCTAAAGCATTATACAGATTCAATGCGATCCCTATAAGTATACCCATGACATTCTTCAAAGAAATGGATCAAGCAATCCTAAAATTCATATGGAATAACAAACGTCCAAGGATAGCTAAAACAATTCTTGGGAAAAAGATGATGGGAGGCATCACCCTCCCCAACCTCAATCTTTACTACAAAGCAGTAACAATTAAAACAGCATGGTACTGGAACAAAGGCAGAGCCGTAGACCAATGGAACAGGGTGGAATTACCCTACACACAACCCCAAATGTATGATCATCTAATCTTTGATAAGGGAGCAAGAGATGTGAAGTGGAGCAAGGAAAGCCTCTTTAACAAATGGTGCTGGCACAACTGGACAACCACATGCAAAAAAATGGGTTTAGACCTTGACCTGACACCATGCACAAAAGTCAGATCAAAATGGATTAAAGACCTCAACATTAGACCACAAACCATAAGGTACATTGAAGACAAGGTCGGCGAAACCCTCCACGATATTGAAGATAAAGGTATCTTCAAAGGTGACACGGAACTAAGCAATCGAGTAAAAACAGAGATCAACAAATGGGACTACATTAAACTAAAAAGCTTCTGCACCGCAAGAGATACAGTGACCAGAATACAAAGACTATCCACAGAATGGGAAAGGATATTTACACAATACCCATCAGATAAGGGGTTGATATCAATGGTATATAAAGCACTGGTTGAACTCTACAAGAAGAAAACATCCAACCCCATCAAAAAATGGGGCGAAGAAATGAACAGAAACTTTACCAAGGAAGAAATACGAATGGCCAAAAGGCACATGAAAAAGTGCTCTGCATCACTAATCATCAGAGAGATGCAGATCAAAACAACCATGAGATACCACCTCACACCACAGAGACTGGCACACATCCAAAAGAACAAAAGCAACCGCTGTTGGAGAGGATGTGGGGAGAAAGGGACCCTTCTACACTGCTGGTGGGAATGCCGGCTAGTTCAGCCCTTTTGGAAAACAGTATGGACGATTCTCAGAAAACTAGAGGTTGAGCTCCCATTTGACCCAGCAATACCACTGCTGGGAATATATCCCAGAGAATCAAAAAAGTACAATCGAAACAACATCTGCACATGTATGTTCATCGCAGCACTGTTTACAATAGCCAGAATCTGGAAAAAACCCGAATGCCCCAAAACGGATGACTGGTTGAGGAAACTTTGGTACATCTATACAATGGAATACTATGCAGCTGTTAGAAAAAAGGAGGTCAAGAATTTTGTAGTCAAGTGGATGGGCATGAAAAGTTTCATGCTGAGTGAAATGAGTCAGAAAGAGAGAGACAGACATAGAAAGATTGCACTCATCTATGGTATATAGAATAACAGAGCGGGAGACTAACACCCAAGAACTGTAGAAATAAGTACCAGGAGGTTGACTCCATGGCTTCGAGGCTGGCCTCACGTTCCGGGGAAAGGTCAACTCAGAGAAGCGATCACCAACTACATTGTAGTCGAAGGCCATGTGGGGGAAGGGAGTTGCGGGCTGAATGAGGGCTAGAGACTGAGCACAGCGGCCACTCAACACCTTTATTGCAAACCACAACAGCTAATTAGAGAGAGAAAACAGAAGGGAATGCCTTGCCACAGTGGCAGGGTGGGGTGGGGGGGAGATGGGATTGGGGAGGGTGGGAGGGACACTGGGTTTACGGGTGGTGGAGAATGGGCACTGGTGAAGGGATGGGTTCCCGAACTTTGTATGAGGGAAGTATAAGCACAAAAGTGTATAAATCTGTAACTGTACCCTCACGGTGATTCTCTAATTAAAAATAAATAAATTATAAAAAAAATTTAAAAAAATAAATAAATAAAATGTGTGATCAGGAAAAAAATATTTGAAGATATCAGATAAAGGGTTAATATTTAAAATATATGCAACTCAATAATGATACAATGAGCCAATGAACTCAAGACATTTTTTCCAGTAACAAGCAAATGACTAATCAATACGTAGTAATGATAATTTTCATCAGCACTAATAATTAGGGCCATGCAAATCAGAACTACAACCTTATGTATGTTATAATGATTATCCTCAATAAAAAATAAATAAATGAATGAATGAATGAATGAATGAATGAATAAAAGGATGTAGAGAAAAGGAAAGACAGTGTACATCTGGTGGGAATATAAATTGATATGAACACTCATCATCATCATCACCATCATCATCATCATCATCATCATCATCCCGTTCATCGTCGATTTTCTTGAGTGGTTTCAGTAACGTCTCCATTCATCCTAGCCCTGAGATTTTAGAAATCTCTCTTGACTTGTCCTTCCCAACGGTGCCACATTGGAGGCTCTTTCAGGGTCAGGGGAATGACACCCATCATTGTTACTGGTTTTGGCATATGAATACACCACACGGAGAGCTTGCCAGGCTCTCCCATGTGGGCAGAAAACTCTCAGTAGCTTGCCAGGTTCTCCGAGAGGGAGAAGTAGGCTATAAGATGCCATGTGGCCACATTGTGTGAGCTTGGTTTTATAGTCTCTGGATGTTGGCCATTGATGGGATTACATGGCGCCAGGGGCAGTTTCTGCGTGTGACCACCTAGCTACTGGAAAATGGGGGATCTGGGCAGAAGGGACCCAGTCCCGATCAAAGCAGGCTTGGAGATCTCAGCCCCGGGTCCCACACACCTGGGTTCCTCTGCCGGTTTCTTCATGCGTGAGGCTTGTCCAAACGTGTAGAGGGAGGCCTTGAGCATGGCTGTGGCTGGGTTTCAGAGGTCTTTGCCTGCTGGGGCTCTGCTCGGGGCAGGGAGGGAAACTCAACCCACCCCCTCTGAGGAGCCCCGGTGAAGACAGCCAGGTGCGGGGGCAAGAGACTCTATAAACACTATGGAAAGCAATATGGGGATTCATAAAAATATTGAAAATATATTAATGCATAAGATACCTTGCATATGTGAGGCTATGAGCTCAATATCCTGGACCACCTTACATGCAAGTGTAATTTCCACAATGCTATCTAAGATGCTGTACCATATACTTGGAAGTTGCTAAGTTCTTAGCACAAAAATAACTGCAAATACATGAAGGGATGTGTATGTTAACTAGCCTTATTGTAGGATGTTATTACAGTTACATTTCAATATAGATAACATATCATATATACTGAATATGTAATATATTCTATATATAATATATTGCATTTCAATATATAAAAATATTTCAAAATCACTGTTGTGGAGCTTAAACTTACACAATGTTATATGTCAATTTTATTTCAGTATGCTGAAGAAAAAATATCATGCCTCTCCCCAAAAATTACAAACCTGGACAAGTGTATAAAGTGCTACTTAAGGAAATAATTCCTAGAATTTGTTAACTCCAGTCATTTCAGAATGACAGTAGAATTTCTTTCACTTCTAAATTCACCTAAAATTTAGCTTCTTCTTTAAAAATAAATAATCAACTTCATACAGCCTGGCACACCCCAATTGTCAGGAAAGAGGGAGAAACTTAATCACACCCTTTAAAAGATATTAGGGTAATTATGTCAAGAAACTTCTGAATCTTGACACTCTTTTTTATTTTGAAAATAAGCTTTGGTTTTATTACAGAAAATTTCCCCATGATTTTCTTTTCACCAGTCTGTTCCGGCATGCTTCTAATAATAACTGATTTACCTGGATCAATGACCACCAGCATGCACACTCTAGTATTTCCAACAGGCTGTATCCAACTCAATGGTATTGCTGCTGTAGTGATGGACAACAGTTTTAGGCAACATAGCAAAGCACTCAGTTTCAGATTTCCTGAGAGCCGGCAGTTATTGGCGAGGATGATGAGCTTTGCCTTGCCTTGTTAGATTATCTTCAGTGTCTCCTTGTTGCCCAGCACATACTTGCATATTTTCATCACCAAATGGCCCCAGAGTTTTCACCTTCCTGCTGTAGGTGCGGGACAACCTCAATCAAGAGCAGTCACCAAGATCTTGGCTCTCACTCTTGCTATATGCCTTTTCAGATATAGACTAATTCCTAAGGGCAAACTTCATCTTGGTCCCTTTGAGCCATTGTCTGACCCCTTTTAACTACAGACTGCTTATTGGACAAAGTGTGTTACGAATCTAAGACAGGTGCATGAGGCAATTCAAGAATATGTAAGTGCTATTTTACCTCATTCAAATAGAGTATTAGCCAGGTAATTGTCTTACTAAAAACTTGGGAAAGTGGTCCTCTTCTGACTAACTACTAACTAAATGGAAGGGACCTTATCAAGTTATCTTAGGTAGCACCACCATCCCCCACCTCTAGTGCTATAAAACTTAATGGAATTTCTAATTGCATTCATCTCTCCAGGATAAAACCAGCTCCATCTGCACCATCCAGTGACAGACTGACAGTGTGATTCAAACTATGGCTGTGAATCAAAGGAGAACTTAAAGCTTCTCTTTAAGACCCAACACAGAAAGGTACATTATGTATCTGTTAACTTTGAACGTATAGTTGCAGACAGATAGATAGGGGGCCCTGGTAATGTTAGGGGAAATAATTTTTTAAATTTTTTTTAATGAAACACCATGAGATACAGTTACAGACTTACTTTCGTGATTACATTTTAGTCATACAATGGTTGAGTACCCATCCCTCCACCAGTGCCCATTCTCCACCACCAATGTTTTCAATATCCCTCCCACCACCCCCACCCCTCCCCGCCCCCTTCACTGCCTCTGTGGCAGGCACATTCCCTTTCATTCCCTCTCTCCATTTGGGTGTTATGGTTTGCAATACAGGTATTAAATGGCCATTGTGTTCGGTCTAAAGTCTACTTTCAGCACGCATCTCCCAGGGAAATAATAAAATTTAAGAAGAAATTGCCATATCCTAAAGTAGCCTAAAAACATGTGGGACACATGCCTTTGAGATTTAAATTATGAGTTCTTTGGAAATAGAGAAACTGACACACCATTGGGGGAGAGAGGTATCCCAGTGGGTAGGGCATTTGCCTTGCACTCGGCCTACCCGGGTTCAGTCCCTTGTATCCCATATGGTCCCATGAACATTGCCAGAAGTAATTGCTAAGTCCAAATCCAGGAGTAACCCCTGAGAATTGTCATATGTGACTCCAAAGACAAAAAAAAAGAAAAGAAAAGAAACTGACGCACCATCTGAGAAAGGTGAGCCCCCTCAGAAATGGAGAATCTAAAAATCCTGATAAGAATATGGAAGGTACCATTAAGAATCCAAGCCTTGCGTCCTCAGAAGTAGAACAAAGAGAAAACTCTCTTGCCTTGCACATGATTACCGGACATCCCATATGCTCCTACCCCAACAATGCCCAAGTGATTCCTGAGTGTACAGCCAAGATTATCCCCTGAGCATAGCCAGGAATGCCCCCCTCTACACAAAAAAGATAATCTAAGGCTTTCCTTGTGATATGTGACAACACCCAGGGATGTTTTAAGTATACAAAGAATGCCAGAAAAAGATAATTTGGAGAAATTTTATATAACCTTCTCCCAAAAGCCATCCTTTGCCTTTTTCACTCTGGAGAAGTCTGTGTTCTCTTTTGAACACGTATCTTTTTCTTTCACCTCACATTTCTCTAACTTTCTTTCAATAAAAACTATTTTGCTTTACTAAAAAAAAGAACAATTGCTACACAGGGCAATGCATATAACAAGATTATAGGAAATACAATTACATGACCCTAAAATCTAATGCTGAGTTTCATAAAAAATGAATCACATTTAGAAACTCTCTTAAGTTATATAACAGAATTTATGTGAAAGACAACTGGAAAGTTTTTCAGAACTCAAACAGAAAACTCAAAATTTCATTTCTAATTTACTGAAGTGAGATTTTGTTTCTTTTAGCTACCCATTGAGCAACTATAAACTTCCTGCTTTGTCAAGGTTTCTGGAGTAAGGGAAAATAAAGGTAACAAGTATTTTCCCAGAGCCTCTTGCGTACCAGGGAGTTTGCACACAATCCATCTGGTAAACCTCACAAATATGAGATGAAGTATTATTGCTTCTATTTCATGGATCAAGTCCTTGAGGTTGAATTTGAATATTGGCCTCTGGCAGCAATAGTAAGTAGAAAGATGGCTCTCAAACCATGGCTTTGTAGTTCTAAGGCCATGGGGTCTATGTTCTACCTCTCAGCCAACAAAGGCATTTTTGAGGGTTGCACTCCATAGTTTCTTTCCTTCAAAGAAACTATGAGAGAAGCTTCAGCTAAAGACATATTTGCTACTAACTTCCCACTCTTCCTCCTGTCTTTTAGGGAGCACCACAATCTCCTTTTTAATCCTCTCTCACTTTTTATGCCCTATGTACTGCAATGATGTAGCAATTATACATTGATTCCGTTAGTGATAATGACCTCTGTTTTCATTTTTTTTAATTGAATCACCATGTAAAAAAGTTAAAAAGCTTTCAGGCTTAAGTCTCAGTCATACAATGATCAAACACCCATCCCTTCACCAGTGCACATGTTCCACCACCAAGAACCCCAGTATAACTCCCATCCCACCATCTCCCCCCTACCCTGTGAAGCTGATGATTTTCACTTTACTTAGATTACATTCAATATTTCAACAGAAAACTCACTATTATTATTTGGAATTTTCCCTCAACAATCAGACCTGCTGAAAGGCATCATTTGGTAACTTGTTTTCCATTGCTGAGAATAGAGAGCATATGAGGTCACGAGCACATGGTTTTGGATTTCTGGTATTTTAGTAATTAAGTCCAGGGAAATATCTTCCAGAAGTCGCATCATTATAAGCTCGTACGTCTATTTAGTGGGCCTTATAAGATGGCAGTCACCACGCCACCAGGGAAAGGAAAGGCCGAGAGACAAAAACCTTTCCCCTCCTGGGGCATCATGGAGCTATAGCTTAGTTCACAGTCTGGAGGCATTTCTGCAAGAAGCCGCTGGGTGCCAAAAGAAGTTAGTAGGCCTCTGAGATCATGGGCGTTCAGGAACGGAGGAGCCATTCGTGTGCGTGCCGCAGCTCGGGGTCACATCTGGGTGGAGAGCCACGCCAATAACGACTCCCATCCTGAGATCTCTGTGCGTCCCGTCACTGCAAGCTCATACCTCTCTTTAGTGGCCCTTATATGATGGCGAAGTATCTTCAAAGATGACACACCACTGGCCAAGCAAGTGAAAACAGAGATAAATAAATGGGACTATCTTAAACTAAGAAGCTTCTGCACTGCGCGTTCCCTTGGAGATCTCTCTTGCCCGCGGAGAGACAACAGTGGAAAGCGCTCCTAATTGGGTGGATTCTGTGAGGGTCCCGACCTGAAATAAGACTAGTGAGGTTAGTAAACAGGGGGCCCAAGACGACACATGCCGATCAAGGGCAACTTTATTAACTGCCATGCTGGTTTTATACTTTTCTTAGCAGGGGGTTGGTACATAAGTTGTCAATCATCAGGGAAGTGTCTTCTCAGACCAAATAAGGAAAGGTTCGGGGTGTATTAGGTGGGCTTACAACATTCTTCAAGAGTAGATTGAGAAATAGTGGGGAGAGGAAGGCAAGGGTTTATCTGGCAGGAGCATTCTACTTTAGGGCTTTATGGCGTCTCTTAGTTAACTGCCCTGGGCTACTTTTACCTCTTGAGTTTGGCTATTTCCTTTGTCACAAGGGCACCTTTGCCTCAAGTCATGCAAAGCTGGTAATGGAATTTTCTGGTTTGTCCAGGGTAAAGGTTTCGGGGTCCTCTTTAGTTCAGGGTCCTGAGCAGTCCCCAACACTGCACCTCAAAAGAAACAGTGACCAAAGTACAAAGATAGTCTACAGAATGGGAAAGGATATTCACCCAATACCCATCTGATAAGGGGTTGATATCAAGGCACTGTTTGAACTCCGCAAGAAGAAAACTGCCAATGCGATCAAAAAATGGGATGATGAAATTAACAAAAACTTTCTCAAAGAAGAAATCCAAATGGCTCAGAGGCACAGGAGAAAATGCTCTACATCACTAATCATCAGGGAGATGCAGATCAAAACAACAATGAGATATCATCTCACACCACAGAGACTGGCCCACATTCAAAAGAACAAAAGCAACTGGTGTTGGCGCGGATGTGGGGAGAAAGGAACTCTCCTTCACTGCTGGTGGAAATGCCGATTGGTTCAGCCCTTTTAGAAAACAATATGGACGATTCTCAAAAAATTAGAAATTGAGCTCCCATTTGACCCAGCAATACCACTCCTGGGAATATATCCCAGAGAGGCAAAAAATATAGTAGAAATGACATCTGCACATGTATGTTCATTGCAGCACTGTTTACAATAGCCAAAATCTGGAAAAGAACAGAGTGCCCAAAAACAGATCACTGGTTAAAGAAACTTTGGTTAGAAAAGATGAAGTCATGAAATTTTCATATAACTGGATCAACATGGAAAGTATGTTGAGTGAAATGAGTCAGAAAGAAAGAAGCAGACATAGAAAGATCGCACTCATCTGTGGAACATAAAGTAGCAGAATGGGAGACTAACACCCAGGAGTAGTAGAGATAAGAACCAGGAGGTCTGTCCCACATTTTGGAAACTGGCCTCACATGCTGGGGGACAAGGCAGCTGAGATAGAGAAGGGAACACCTAGTAGATAATGGTGGGAGGACCCACTTGGGTTAAAAGCTGAGTGCCAAAAGTAGACTACAGACCAAACATGATGGCCACTCAATACCTCTATTGCAAACTACAACATCCGACAGGAGAGAGAGCTAAAGGGAATGCCCTGCTGCAGAGGCAGGTTGGGGTGGTGGGGGTTGGGGTGGGGTGGTGGGAGGGATACTTGGAACATGGGTGGAGAATGGGCACTGGTGGTGGGATGTAAATGAAATGCAAACAAGAAAGCTCATAAGTTTATAACTGTAACTCACGGTGATTCACTAATAAAAAATTAAAATAAAAAAGATGGTAATCACCACGCCACGGGGGAAATGAAAGGCCGAGAGAGAAAAACTTTTCCCCTCCTGGGGCATAATGGGGCTGTAGCTTAGTTGGCAGTCTAGAGGCATTTATGCAAGAAGCCACTGGGTGCCAAAAGTATTTAGTAGTCCTCCGGGATCATGGGCTTTCAGGAATGGAGGAGCCATTCGTGTGCATGCGGTTGCTCGGGGTCACATTTGGGCGGAGAGCGGCATCTGTTTTCATCTTAAGTGGAGGTGTATGATATAAAAGCAAAGCATAAAATCTCAATCATCAAAACTAAGCAAGGAAATGAGGGATATGGAAAATCAGTGGTTCCTAACAAGTATTCATCCCAAACATACACATAAAAGTGACAGAAACTGTGGCAGAAATTAAAGTTTGCGTCATGAAAATAACAAAAGGGTTTTAAAAGTTCTGTCATTAGTCAATTTTTTCATCAACAAAGTTTTCTCCAAACGTTAATTTTGTAAATCTTTTTAAATGAATACCTTGCTACGATAATGAGGATAAGCACACTATTTCTTTTTATCTAAATAACATTGCCAACAGAATTTATCTAACTGCATTTAACATAGGTCCCCAAGGCACACAGTACCCAGCCCAGGACCAACTTCTATCCATTCTCTTGCCAGTTGGTGTCTACTATCTCAATGTCACCTACCTAAAGAATTTTTTAAAATTTTTCCTTATTGAATCACCATGCAATACAGTTACAAGCTTTCACGTTTGAGTTTCAATCATACAATAATCAAACACCCATCCTTTCACCTGTACACATTTTCCATCACCAATGTGCCCAGTATACCACCCCCTTTCCAACCCGTCCCCTGCCACCATGGCAGACAGTTGTTCCCCATACTATCTCTCTACTTTTGGGCATTATGGTCTGCAATTCAGATTCTGAGAGGTTATCTTGGTTGGTCCCATATCTACTTTCAACACATATTCCCCATCTTGAATGATTCCTTTAACCATCATTGACTTAGTGATCCCTTCTCTATTCCAGCTGCCTTCTCCCCCAGCTCATGAGACAGGCTTCCAACTATAGGGCAATATTCCTGGCCCTTGTGTTTACTGACCTTGGGTGTCAATCTCATGTTATTTTATATTCCACAAATGAGTGCAGTCCTTCTATGTCTGTCCCCCTCTTTCTGACTCATTTCACTTAGCATGATACGCTCCATGTCCATTTACTTACACGCAAATTTCATGACTTCATCTCTCCTAATAGCTGCATAGTATTCCATTGTGTAGATGTACCAAAGTTTCTTTAACCAGTCATATATTTTCGGGTATTCTCGGGTGTTTGGGTTGTTTTCAGAGTCTGACTATTGTGATCAGTGCTTCAATGAACATACAGGTGCAGATGTCATTTCTACTATGCTTTTTTGCACCCTCAGGATATATTCCCAGAAGTGGTATTGAGGGATCATATGGAAGCTCAATTTCTAGCTTTTGATGGATTGTCCATATTGTTTTTCAGAAAGACTGGACCAGTCAGCATTCCCACCAGCAGTGAAAGAGCGTCCCTCTTCCCCCACATCCACACCAGCACTGGTTGGTTTTGTTCTTCGAATGTGTGCCAGTCTCTGTGGTGTGAAATGATATCTCATTGTTGTTTTAATGTGCATCTCCCTGATGATTATCAATGTGGAGCATTTTTATGTGCCTTTTGGCCATTTGTATTTCTTTTCTGAGGAAGCTTCTGTTCATTTCTTCTCCCAATTTTTTGATGGGGTTGGAGGTTTTTTCTTGTACAATTCTACTGGTGTCTTGTATATGGCTGGATATTAATCCTTTATCATATGGGTATTAGATAAGTGTTTTTTCCCATTCGTTGGGCTCTCTCTGTATTTTAGTAACAGTTTCTTTAGAAAATAAAGAAACTATGGTACGGGATAGAGCAATAGCACAGTGGGTAGGGTGTTTGCCTTGCACGTAGCCGACCCAGGTTCGATTCCCAGCATCCCATATGGTCCCCCGAGCACCGCCAGGAATATTTCCTGAGTGCACGAGCCAGGAGTAACCCCTGTGCATCGCCAGGTGTGACCCCCCAAAAAAAACTATGGTATATCTACACAATGGAATATTACTCAGCCATAAGGAAAGATAAAGTCATGCAATTTGCTGTTACGTGAGGAGACCAGGAAACTGTCATGTAAATGAAGTTAGTCAGAGGGCAAGGGAATGACAGAGGATGATTTCTCTCATATGTGGTATACATAGTATCAAAATAATAAGTGCCCAAACACAAATAGTTACTATATCCACTCATCAGTTCTCAGACACTTGTTAGCTATTGTGAATAGTGCTGCAAAAAACATGGGGTGCAAATGTCTTTGTTCATTTTGTTTCTTGGGCCTTTGGGGTATATTTCAAGAAGTGGTGTTTCTGAATCAAAGGAAATTATCCAACACCCATCTGCTAATGGGTATATGTCCAAGATATGTAAGGCACTGGTAGAAGTTTACAAGAAAAATGCACCCAACCCCATCATAAAATGTGGACAAGAGATAAATAGGAACTACTTTAAAGAAGAAATGCAAATGTCCAAAAGACACATGAAAATATTTTCTGCATCTCTAATCATCAGGGAGAGGCAAAATCAAAACAACAATGAGATATCATCTCACACCACAGAGAATGGCCCACATCAAAGAGAACAACCAGAGCTGGCATGGAATAAAAAAAAGGGACCTTCATTTACTGCTGGTGGGATGTTGACTAGTCTAGTGTTTCTGGATAACATGCCATGTCCATGAAATCTAGGAATAGAACTTACGTTTGATTTTTTTAAAAAGAAGCGTTGTGTGATATCAGAATATTTTTTTCTATCCCATTAACGGCCAACATCCAGAGACTATAAAACCAAGCTCATACAAAATGGTCGCGAGACATCTTATAGCCCAGTTATCCCTCTCGGAGAAACTGGCAAGCTACTGAGAGTTTTCTCCCACATGGGAGAGCCTGGCAAGCTCCGCATGGTGTATTCATATGCCCAAACCAGTAACAATGATGGGTGTCATTCCCCGAACCCTGAAAGAGCCTCCAATGCGGCACCATTGGGAATGACAAGTAAAGAGAGGCTTTTAAAATCTCAGAGCTAGGACGAATGGATACATTACTGAAACCATTTGAGAAAACTGACGATCAACGGGTTGATGATGATGATGATAATGATGATGATGATGATGATGATGATGATGATGATGATTTCTTTTGAAGTGTTGAAGCTTCTTAAATTGATATAGTCTCATTTGTTCATGTTTCCACTTACTTGATCAGTGTTGTTTCATCCTTAAAGATGCTTTTAGCTTCAATATCATGGAACATTCTGTCTACATTTTCCTCCATATACCTTATGGATTCAGGTCTGATATTGAGGTCTTTAATCACTTTGCTCCGACTATTGTTCCTAGCATTAGACAGAGGTCAGAGTTCATTTATTTACAGGTAACTATCCAGTTTTCCCAGCACCACTTGTTGAGGAGGCTTTCTTGTTCCACATCACAGTTGTTGCTCATTTGTCAAAGATTAATTGGTCATATATTTGAGAGTCTGTGACGGAATATTCAACACTGTTCCATTGATCTGTGGGCCTTTTCTAGCCCAATACCATTCCGTTTTAATTACTACTGCTTTGTAGCAGTTTGAAGTTGGGGAAGGTGATGCTTCCCATATTCTTTTTCCCAAGGATTTCATTAGCTATTCGTGAGGGTGAATTGTTCCATAAGAATTTCAGGAGTATTTATTCTATTTCTTTGAAAAATGTCATCGATATCCTGATAGGGACCACATTAAATCTGTATAGTGCTTTGGGGAGTATTGTCATTTTGATAATGTTAATCCTCCCAATCCAAGAGCAGGGGATGTGTCTCCATTTGCTAGTGTCCTCACTAAAGATTTTTTAGTTAAATAACCATGAGAGACACAGTTACAAAGTTGTTCACAATTGGGTTTAAGCCATACAATGTTCCAACACCCACTTTACCTCTCCCCACCATAACTAAATAATTTTTATCAGAAAGTGGTACCTGAGCTAGCTAAGGAATTAAATTAAATTTTTAATTTTATTTTAGTCACCTTGGTTTACAATACTGTTAATGATAGAGTTGTATGCATAACACCTTCCTGTACCACACCCTCCATCAGAGTGTCCAGTTCCCTCTACCATTGTCCCAGAGTTTTCCTTATCGGTCATATCCCCTTTTCTTTCCTATATTAATGTTCATACTAAAGACCCTTACCCACCCACCCCCGCCCCACTCTGCCCCTATGACAGAGAATTCCTTTTTGTTCTCTCTCTCCTTTTGTGTCTTGTGGTTTGCAATGGAGGTACTGGGTGGCTATAGTGTTCAATCTACAATCTGCTTTCAACCCTGATCTGACTTTTGTGCATAGTGCTAGGTCAAGGTCTAAGCCCATTTATTTGCATGTGGTTGTCCAGATATGCCAGCACCATTTGTTGAAGAGGCTTTCCTTGCTCCACTTCACATTTCTTGCTCCTTTATCAAAGATCAGATGATCATATATTTGGGGTTGCATGTAGGGATATTCCACCCTGTTCCACTGGTCTGCAGCTCTACATTTGTTTCAGTACCATGCTGTGTTAATTGAGATTGCTTTGTAGTAAAGTTTAAGGTTGGGGAGGGTGATACTTCCCATCGTCTTCTTCCCAAGAATTGCTTTAGCTATTCGTGTGTGTTTATTGTTCCTTATGAATTTCAGGAGTGTTTGATCCATTTCTTTGAAGAGTTTCATGGGTATCCTTCTAGGGATCGCATTGAATCTGTATAGTGCTTTGGGGAGTATTGTCATTTTGACAAAATTAAGTCTTCCTATCCTTGAGTGGGGAATATGTTTCCATTTCCTCATATCCTCTTATTTCTTGGAGTAGCGTTTTGTAGTTTTCTTTGTAGAGATCCTTTACCTCCTTAGTTAGGCTGATTCCGAGGTACTAGATTTTCTGGGGCACTATTGTGTTTTTTTTTTTTGCTTTTTGTGTCACACCCAGCGATGCTCAGGAGTTACTCCTGGCTTTGCACTCAGGAACTACTCCTGGCGGTGCTTGGGGGACCATATGGGATGCCGGGGATCGAACCCGGGTCGGCCGTGTGCAAGGCAAACGCCCTACCCGCTGTGCTATCGCTCCGGCCCCTGGGGCACTATTGTGAATGGGATTTTTTTTATGTCATTTTCCTCTGTCTCGTTATTTGTGAATAGGAAGGCCATGGATTTTTGGGTATTGATTTTATAGCCTGCGACTTTGATGTACAAGTCTATTGTTTCTAGGAGTTTCTTACTGAAGGTTTTAGGATTCTCTAGGTATAGAATCATGTCATCTGCAAAGAGTGAGAGCTTGATTTCTTCCTTTCCTATCTGGATGCCCTGAATGTCTTTTTCTTGCCTAATTGCTATTGCAAGTACTCCCAGTACTATGTTGAACAGAAGTGGCGAGACTGAGCATCCTTGTCTTGTCCCTGATCTTAGAGATAAGGCCCTTAGTGTTTCTCCATTGAGAATATGCTTTCCATGGGTTTGTGGTAGATGGCTTTGACTATCTTGAAGAAAATTCCTTCTAAGCACATTTTGGTGAGAGTTTCATCATAAATGGGTGTTGGATCTTGTCAAATGTTTCTCTGCATCTACTGATATGATCATATGGTTTTATTTTTACTTTTGTTGATATGATGGATTATGTTGATTGATTTTTGAATGTTAAACCATCCTTGCATCCCCAGGATGAATCCTACTTGGTCATGATGTATAATCTTTTTGATGAGTCATGGATTCTATTTGCTAGTATTTTGTTGAGGATCTTCGCATCGGTGTTCATCAAGGATATTGGTCTATAGTTTTCTTTGTTAGTGGTATCTTTGTTTCCTTTTGGCATTAGGGAGATATGAGCCTCGTAGAAACTGTTTGGGAGGGTTTCTGTTTCTTCAATTTCCTGGAAAAGTTTTAGTGGAACCAGCAACAGGTCCTCTTTCAATGTTTGGAAGAATTCTCTAGTGAAGCCATCCGGACCTGGGCTTTTGTTTTGGGGAAGATATTTGATTACAGTTTCAATTTCCTTGATATTAATGGGTCTATTCAGGTATTCTAAATCTTCTTGATTCAGTATTGGGAGATTGTAGGAATCAAGGAATTTATCCATTTCTTTAAGGTTCTCTTTTTCCGTGGCATAAAGATTTTCAAAGTAGACTCTGATGATCTTTTGAATTTCATTGTTTTTTGTTGTGATATCCCCCTTTTTATTTCTGATTCGGTTTATTAGGGCTCTCTCTCTTTCTTTGTGAATCTTGCTAGTGGTTTATCAATCTTGTTTATTTTCTCAAAGAACCAGGTCTTGGTTTCCTTGTTCTTTCGGATTGTTTTCTGGGTTTCCATGTCGTTAATTTCTGCTCTAAGTTTTATTTTTCTTTTCTTCGGTCTGGCTTGGGTTCCTTTTGCTGGTGCTTTTCTAAGATCTTGAGCTGCGAAGTCAAGCTATCTATGTAGGCCCTTTCTTCCTTTCTGAGGAATGCTTGCAGAGCTATAAATTTTCCCCTTAACACGGCTTTAGCTGCATCCCATATGTTTTGGTAGCTCATGTCTTCATTCTCATTTGTTTCTAGGTATATTTTGATTTCTTTCTTGATTTCCTTCCTGACCCACTCACTGTTCATCACTGAGCTGTTTAACTTCCAGGTGTTCGATTTGGTGCTCCACGTCTGTGTGTGATTAGCTTCTATTTTCAGCGCATTGTGGTCTGAAAAGATAGTTGATACAATTTCTATCTTGCTGATTCTATTGAGGTATGTTTTGTGGCCCAGAACATGGTCTATTTTGGAAAATATTCGGTGTGCACTGGAGAAGAATGTGTATTCTTTCTTTTTGAGGTGTAAAGCCCTGTGTAGGTCTATTAGCCCACTCTCTTCTATTTTTCCTTCAGAGCCATTGCTTCCTTGCTGAGTTTTGTTCTTGTCGATTTATCCGGAGGTGATAAGGCGGTGTTGAAGTCTCTGACTAGTATTGTGGTGCTAGCGATGTCCTCCTTAAAGTCTGTTAAGAGTTGTTTTAAATATTTAGCTGGTAGCTCATTAGGTGCCTATGCGTTTAAGAGTGTGATTTCTTCCTGTTGTACATATCCCTTGATAAATAGAAAATGACCTTCGCTGTCCCTTCTAATCTTTTTCAGTCTGGAATCTATGTTGTCAGATCTAGTATGACCACCCCAGCTATATTGAGGGAGTTGTTTGCTTTTAAGATTGTTTTCCATCCTTTGACTTTGAGTCTGTATTTTGCTCTGACTGTTCAGGTGTGTTTCTTGTAGGCAGCAGAATGTTGGGTTTACTTTCGAATCCATCTTGCTACTCTGTGTCTCTTGATTGTAGCATTTAGACCATTGACATTGAGATTATTGTCATGGGATTATGTGCCATCTTTCTGTGGGTTTGTACAGTTTTTCCTTTGTCTTAAAGTAGCCCCGTTAGTCCTTTTAAGTTTGGTTTAGAGTCTATGAAGTTCCTGAGTTGTTGTTTACCTGTGAAATAGTGTATGCATCCTTTGAGTGTAAGTGATAGTTTAGCCAGATAGAGTATTCTTGGTGAGACATTCATTTCATTGAGCTATTTCACTATATCTAACCATTGTCTTCGGGCTTGGAGGGTTTCCTCTGATAGGTCTGCTGTAAATCTAAGGAGTACTCATTTGTATGTGATTTTCTTCTTTGACCTTTCTGCTTGCAGTATTGTGTCTCTATCCGTGGCATCTATCATTCTGACTATGATATGCCTTGGAGTTTATTTTTGGGGGGTCCCTTTTAGCTGGCACCCTTCGGGCTCCTTGGATCTGGATGCCCGCATTCTCCAGCTCTGTGAATTTCTTGGCAATGATGTCTTTAACTGTGGTCTTTTTCATTGGGATTAGTTCCCTATGCTTCTGGTACTCCCTTTAATTCTTATGTTGTTCCTCTTGAGGTCATCCCCTAGGACTCTGATTTGCCCTAGAGCCATTTTGCGTTCTTTTGCCATTATTTGCTGTTGCCTATATGCTTTCTGCAGCTTATCTTCAAGCTCACTGATTCTGCCTTCAGCTGTAACCATTCTACTGTTGAGGGCTACTACTGAGTTTTTTATTTCATCTACCAATTCCTTTAATTGTGTGACTTCTGTTCGTAGCTTTGACATTTCTGCTCTCATTTTTTCCTGTATTTTCTTGGTGGTCCGTTCCAATGCTGTGTTCATATCCTTCCTTAGTTTATTGGTTGTCTGTTCCATGGTTGCTTTGAGTTCATTGACCGTCTTCACAATTTCTTCTCTGAATTATTTAACTGAAAGGAGGTTGTATTTGTGAGTGACCCCTGTTGAGGATTCTGGAATCTTTTCTTCATTTTCTCCTTGTGGTGGGGTTTTTCGCTGTTTCTTCATGTTGTTATGGAACGATAGAGGTGAAACCTTCTGGTTATCTATCCCTATTCCCTCTTGCTACAGGAAGGGATTCTAAGTGAGCTAAGTCAATGATGGTAGGGCTTCTAGTGAAGGCTTGAGGCTATGATCTCTTTATGAAGGGCTTTGTGCACCTTCTTGTGTTCCTGACCGTTTTGTGGAATTAGGAAAGGCTAATGGATTATTGGCATACAGTTATTGAGATGGCCAGGGTGTTCTTCAAAGAAATAGGTCATACAGATTGTGACCTAAGTGCTCAGTGTAGGAAAGGGGGAAGAATAACTCCTTCGGCATTAGCAGCGGATGCTCCGGAAGGAAGCCACGCCCCTTTGAGGCCACGCCCCCTAACCTAGAGGACACTCCCCCACCAGCCTATTGGCAAAGCGGCTCAGAGACCAAGTTACCTGGGTTAGGGGAGTGCTTGGTTAGGGCGGCACGTGGAGAGGCTTGGCGGCAGGAACTGGGGGTCTTGGGGCACTTCGCAGCTGTCTTTTTGAATAGATCCTTTGGGCTCTTACAATAGATGACAGAAGTGGAATTGCTAGATCATATGAAAGCTTGATTCATAGTTTTTATAGAAGTGCCCATACTGTTTTCCAAAAGGACTGGACCAACCCAAGTGCCCTAGAACAGATGACTGGTTAAAGAAACTTTGGTATATCTACACAATGGAATGCTATGCAGCTGTTAAGAGAGATGAAGTCATGAAATTTGCTTATAAATGGATAGACGGAGAGTATCGTGCTAAGTGAAATGAGTCAGAAAGAAAGGGACAGACATAGAAGGACTGCACTCATTTGTGGAGTATAGAATAACATCACATGAGGCTGACACCCAAGGACAGTAGATACAAGGGCCAGGAGGATTGCCCGATAGCTCAAAGACTGCTTCATGAGCAGAGGGGAGAAGGCAGATGGAATAGAGTAGGGATCACTAAGAAAATGATGGCTGGAGGAATTAGTTGGGATGGGAGGTGCATGCCAAAAGTAGATGATGGACAAAACATGATGACCTCTCAGTGTTTGTGTTGCAAGCCATAATGAACAAAAAGACACCTCACAGGCTGAGAGTAAATATCTGCTCATCACTTATATAATGACAGTTTAATATCCAAGAAATATAAAGCACAGATAGAACTTTATAAGAAAAAACTCCAATTCCATCAAAACTTGGGTGGAGAGATGAACAGAAACTTCCTCAAAGGAGACATATAACTGGGGGATTTTTTCAGGAAATGGTAACTGAGTTCTTTGCCATGTAAACTCAGGAGAGGTAGTATAGCAGGTCAGGAGTTTGCCTTGCAAGCTGCCTACCCACCAAGCCCTGCCAGAAATGATCCCTGAGCACAAAGCCTAGAATAAGCCCTGAGCCCTATACAACATGGCCCAAAACCTGAAAAATCAAAAGGAAGTATAGGCTTTCATTTGACTGGTGCAGGGCAGTGCTGAGACTTGAATGATGTCATGCCTTAGGGAGGAAATCAAAATCCTTGAACCTGGGGCCATTTTCAAGGTAGATATTTACAGCATGTTGATTAACAAATAAATCAAACATACGGGTTTTTTTTTTTGCTCTTTGATCACACCCAGCGATGCTCAGGGTTTACTCCTGGCTCTGCACTCGGGAATTACTCCTGGTAGTGCCCAGGGATATGGGATATGGGATGCCAGAGATCGAACCCAGGTCGGCCGCGTGCAAAGCAAATGCCCTACCCGCTGTGCTATCAAACATACTTCTTAGGTTGAGTTTAGAGGAAAGACTGTTGAAAGAAAAGGTACTTTCTTCAAAATCTTCAAGACTGCCTTAAGCAAAAGAAGGGAGCAACTGAGAATAAATCAGCAGAGCTAGCCATAAAGTGGTGAAAGAGTCTTGCTTAGTGATGTAAGGAAATTTGCTGGAATGGGTTTTAAAGGAATAGTGCCACAGACCCAGGAACCACTCTGAATAAGCAGTTTTCATGTCTGATCTAGCTGCATCTGGGAGTTTAATAACCAATGCAATAAATCACAGTGAAATCAGACTGACTTCTCCCTAGTATGCAGTTATCCCGCATTTATGGCTAACTGGTGACCCTGTAGCAATTTGTATCACTTTGATGTGTCTATATTAACCAACTTTTTGTTTGTTTTGGGGTCACACCCAGCGGTGCATGGTACTAACTCCTGGCTCTATGCTCAGAGATCATTCCTGGTGGGGCATGGGGTACCATATGGGTGCGGGGATCAAATCCATGTACAAGGCAGCACTAACTTGCTCTACTATCTCTCTGGCCCTTGTATCAGCCAAATTCTAAGAGCAAATTAGAAATGTAGGGGGGAAAGCTGTGTTTCATTTAAGTCACAATGGCCTATTAAATAGTTTCTCACAATCTGTATATTCCAAAGATGATATCCAGAGTGCTGACTAAGGGCTTGTCATAAGTCGGGCACTGCTCCTTTGAGATAACTTAGGCAAATTACTAATCCTAGACATTCAAGCCCACCCCTTTGTGTGATGGTGGATGCAATCCCACCCCTCTGTGTGATGATGGAGGCAACAATTAATAATCAGTAGTAGTCTGAAATTTTTTTTCTTTTTCCAAAAAATTCTAAAGGAATAAGAACACAATTTGAAGTTATGGTTAAGAAGTCCCAGTCTATGTATAAATTAATTGACTTACATATGTTAATGTTTCCAAATTAGGAAACAGACCTGAAATGGAATTCTTATATAAGCGATTTGCTAGGGAAAATGAAGACTAGAGTAAGAGAATAAAATAGGAAGTGGGAAGAGTCACACGAGAATTCAGTCTCACTTGGAGACTAGCACTAGCTGAGGCATGTGGGAAAGCTCTGAAACAATGGTTCCATAATTATATCATTTCAGAATAGGTATTTCAAGGGAGCAAAACTGCTTTGTAACCAGACAACAAGCAATTTCACTTAAATTGACAAAATATGGGATGCTGACAGCAATTTTATAGGAAGAGGTTTCCAGAACTCCTGAGATTTTTGACTAATAAAATTAAAACATTGTGCTTTTTAAAAATTATATACTATAAATGTAGAAGTTAATTTATCTCTGTTATAGAAGGTTATAGTAGAATTGGAGATCACTTGCATAACTTGTCATCCCATTGTTCATCGATTTACTCGAGGGGGCGACAGTAATGTCTCCATTTGCCCCTGTCACGTGCTAGTGTAACCCAATGGTGTCTGCTTGCTCCAGGAGTATTATGAGCATCAAACCATTTGTTCAGGGTCTTGACAAAGAAGCCTTATCATCTTATAGGTGAAGTACAGACAATTGACAAGTTATTTTAGTCCTTCGTTTAGCAGCCTAGTTTGGCCCTGAGATCTTAGCAGCCTCTCCTTACTCATCCTTCCCAATGATGCCATATTGGAGGCCCTTTCAGGGTCAGGGGGATGAGGTCTGTTATTGTTGCTGTATTTGGCATATTGATTACACCACGGGTAGGTTGCCAGGCTTTGCTGTGCAGGTGGAATACCCTCGGTAGCTTTCTGTACTCTCCGAGGGCAATGGAGGTTCTTGGGGCAGCCTCCAATCGCTTCTACAGATATTCCCAGTCTGCGGAATGCAAGCTCTTGATCGACTAGCATGTTGTAATGATCTGTATGCAAATATGCACCTGCCTGCATCTCTGGGCAGCACCTGGGACCTCTGTGGCTTCAGGTTGATCTCCTTAAGGTTGATGGAGTGTGTCCAGAGGTTGTTGAGCAGCTGGCAAAGCAGGACTCAATCTTGGAGTGTCTGTGCCAAGTTGAACACTTGTGCCAAGTCCCAGGTCACCCGGTGGTTGGTAGACAGTATCTTACAGTGGATGAGCCACTGCGCGCACTGCGCACACTGCCACCATGGCTCCATGCCCAACAACACTGCAACTTGGCTTGGCCAGAGCAGGTGGTGGCTCTGCGGCCACCGCCACAGTTTTTCCACATCCCTCTGACACCGTTCTGTCTGAATCTTGCAAAAGCACCTGGCGATGGCCAGCAGGAGTCACACGTAGAGTTCCAACAGGGGTCACATGTAAAATTCCAAGCCTGGCGTACTGAGGCACGTGCTGTCTAAGACGAGATGGTGAGCTGGGTTCGGGAAAGTGCAAGGGGTTCAGGCAGAATTGGTGAAAACTAAGGACAATGTGACATCCACAGAAAGAGGTAGTCATCACAGAAACACAGAGGCAATAAAGAGGTTGGCAGTGTCCATTTTCTACTGTTGTTGGTGCTATGGCTCATGAAAGCATCCAACCAGTTCCTGCAACATATATATTTCTGTAGAAGCTGCCTCTAGCTATTAAACTTGATGCCACTAGTTATTAAAGTCATCCATCCACCTCCTCCTCTCTGTTTCCTTGCCCACAAGCAGCCCTATTTTCACACCAGGGCTTCCACTAGAATTCCCTACTGAGAATTTGTTAACTGACAAAAATAATGAATCTTTAAGATTCTCATTAAAAATGATATATCACTGTAGTTTATATTCATTTAATGCGACTTAGGTAAATGGCAGTCAGTCTCACGAGGCTTATTCAGCTTTAAATCCAGACACATAAGCGCCTCTGTTCTAAAGACAATAAGAGACATGCTAAGTAGTGACATTCAGAAATATGAGTTCATTTGTACATCTTTGAATTTGTGGGCACAAGGTCTAGACATGGAATAAGTTGACTTTAACTGAGATTGTGCTCCCATTAGACACTATCCAAAGGTCTTTCAACTGGTTCACCTAAGATAAACTCATTAATCTTAAAAAAAAGGAATAAGAACAGTCTCTATCTCTGTGATAATATCTTGGGAACAGTTATTTCAATCGTTGGTCTATTTCTTTAATTTGCAGTCAAATTATTACATCACACCCCTAGGAGGCATACATCAAGTCATTCAGTCTTTATGAGAAGGGTACAAATGGCTAAAAGAAAAAGCTGACTTCACTGACTTTCTCAAGTAAGGTCATTGTGAACCATGCTGGAGTCAACCTTACCTTAATGTCACCCAGAAATATATATCCACCTTAATACACATGTACTGCTCTTTAGGTTCAAGCACTTAGAAAGCAGAGTCCGTGCCCTCTGCACCTTTTATAGCCCCAGTGCTGAACACAGCGGTCAGCAAGGAGAAGACATTCCATTCATATTTATTTGTTAGGTTGGGAACCAAAGTGATGGGCCGGTGCAAGGCAAATGCCCTAACCATTGCGCTATCACTCCAGCCCAAAACAACAGCAAAAAAAAAATAGAACTACCATATGTTCTGGGGTGTAGCTATAGCACAGCCGTTGGGCGTTAGCCTTTCACGCGGCCAACCCGAGTTCGATTCCTCCGCCCCTCTCGGAGAGCCCGGCAAGCTACCAAGAGTATCGAGCCCACGTGGCAGAGCCTGGCAAGCTACCCGTGCATATTGGATAATGCCAAAAACAGTAACAATAAGTCTCTCAATGAGAGATGTTATTGGTGCCCACTCGAACAAATCAATAAGCAACAGGATGACCATATGTTCTAGCAATTCCACTTCTAATTATCTGAAGAACATAAAAACCACTTTTGTGTCCTTTTGTAATTTAAAAAGGCATATGCATACCTATGATGATTGCAGTCCCATTTACAGTAGCCAAGATCTGGTAGCAATGTAAATGCCAATGATAGGTGAAAAGGATAAAGAAGACGTGGTATATGTTCACCATGGAATACTACACAGCACTAATGAAAGATGGAATCTTGTCTTATGGTTTAATATGGATGGAACTAGAGGGTATTATAGTAAAATAAATCTGAAGGAGAAAGACAAATACTGGATGATATCACATAACAGATCATCTTGCCTTCCTCTATTTGCCTATCATCTTTTCACTCATGATTTATAATATGGATTCATGAGTAATTTTAATACCATTCTCATTTTTAAAGTTATAAGCTTCTTTAAGGATTATTTCTCTGTTCAGAGAACAGGTTTTGAATGAATCCTTAAGATTCTCATTATAAATGACGTATCAGGAGTATGATGCCACCAGCAGGTCAACCTGTACCTGCAGGGTAATTGCATCAGCAGCCTCACGATGCCTTCAGGCTTTCTGATACACCAAAATTGCTGCTGTGCCTTTGGCTGGACCCCTGTAATTTGGGACCAAGTTTACCAAGAAATTAAACAGCCAAAAATTAGGTATGTGGGAGTCACACCCACAAACCACCTCCGGCTCAGCTATACAAGCTCATTTATTGGACTTATTTCAGTGACCCATAGATTAATCTTAAAAGAGATCAAAAGCTGCAGTTAATCTTGGACCCTCTCATGTCTGAACAGTCTGGGGCAAATTGGAGGGGGGCAGGTTAGCCTGGTGGCCCACCCAAGCAGAACTCCTGGCAGCCACTTGCTTCTACAATCCAAAATCGCTGCCATACCCCTAATCTGACTCCACTGCCTCAGGATGGACCTCACCAAGATGAAATCTGCTGAAAATTTTGGTATATGGGTTTTGTGATCACAATCTCCAGGCTTTCTCAGAGTTCGGGTGGGCTACCTCCCACCCCTTCTAATACTCATAGAAGCACTGGAAGTCACCTTCATGAACAAGTGCCACCATGTAAGCTCTACTGGCCTTGCTTTAGAGACCAACAAATAAATCTCAAAAGAGATCAAAAGCCTCAGTTGATCTTTGGCCCGCACATGGCTGAGCTGAACAGATCAGGATAAATAAGTGGGGGGCGGGTTAGCCTTTGTCTGCCCAAGCAGAGTCCCCAGCAGCCACTTGCTTCCACAATCCAAAATCACTGCCATATCCCCGACCTGACTCCACTGTCTCAGGACGAACCACACCAAGATATAATCTGCCGAAAATTCAGGTATGCGGGTATTGCGACTGAAATTCCTAGGCTTTCTCAGGGTCGGGTGGGCTACCTGCTCCCACCTCCCTGTACTTCAAGAAGCCTTTGCAGTCACATCCACACCCCAAAGCTGCCACCCAGTTGAAAAGTTATTCCAGCCTTACCGTCCAAATAAAAATATCAAATGCCCTGAACAAACACCATGATCTCTTAGCACCTGTATTACAAATCATAATTCACAAAATGGAAAGGAGAGAGAGAGAGCAAGAAGGAAAGCGCCTCTCATAGAGGGAGACTGGGGGATGGTGGTGGGGAAACAGGGGACATTGGTGGTGGGAATTGTACACTGGTGGAGGGATGGGTGCTGGATAATTGGATGACTAAAACCTAATTAGGAAAAGCTTTGTAATGGACTATTCATCTGAATCAATGGCTGAATAAATAATAGTACTCCTACATTAAAAAATAAGTGATATATCATTGCAGTTTATATTCATTTCTTGTGATGCGGGTAAATGGCAGTCAGCCCTTTGTTTTGTTTTGGATGGGCAAGTTATAACTCCCAATGCTCAGGTCTTACTCCTTGTTCCATGGTCAAGATCCAGGGATCACTTCTGGCAGGGTTAGGGGGACTATACAGTGTGCTGGGGATCAAACCCAAGCAGGTAGCATACAAGGCAAGCGCCTTCCCCACTGTACTATTTCTCTGCTCATGGTTTTGAACATTTTTAAATACTTAAATGAAACCATTAGACTTCTAAGAACTCTTAAAATATCAAGACTAGGAGTAAAGAATCTGAGCCAGTGGGCACGGCAAGCTGGAGAATGCTCCGGACCACAGACTAGGCTAACAACACCGGGGTGCCAGACAGAGAAGGTGCAGTCACCCCCCCTTCTCCAAATGGAGTCCCGGCGACACTGAGCTTCTACTAACATGGCTCTGGTATGTGGGACTGAGACTATTTCTCCATTGTGTAACCTCTGCGACCTTTTCTGATATAGGAAAAGCCACTCAGTAATGGCTCGCCCACCCCTGAGCAGCCATTATCCCAGAGGTATGGAAACCAATCTCAGAACGCAGTGGCTGCTGGCAGATATAATCCTTGACTGTGAACTAAGTTACAGCCCTGTGAAGCCCCAAGAGGGGAAAGGTTTTGTCCCTCGGCCTTTTCCCCTTTCTGGCAGCATAGCGACTGCCACCTTTCAGAGCCAATTGGACAGATAGGTAGGAGCTTGCAGTGATGGGACGCATGGGGAAGTCTCACAATGGGGGGGGGGCAGAACCAGCCCTGCTCCCCACCCAAATGAGACCCTGAGCGGCCGACCACCAACAGCTCCTCCACTCCTGAACAGCCATGATCCCAGAGGCACACAAACAAATCTCAGAATGCGGTGGCTACCGGCAAAATACCTCTGGACTTAATTACTAAAATACCAGAATCCCAAAACTGGGCATCCGCTTTCTCGACCATGCAACATCATTTGCTCTTTGTTATCAGCAACAGAGAACATATGTTCTAATGATGCCATTTCGACAGGTCTGATTGTTGGTGGAAAAAACTCCAAATAATAATAGTGGGTTTTCTGTCAAAAATTAAATGCAATCAAAGTAAAGAGAGTAAAGTGAAAATCATCTGCCACACAGGCAGGGGGGAGTGGGAGGGGGATATGCTGGGGTTCTTGGTGGTGGAATATGTGTGCTGGTGAAGGGAAGGGTGTTTGATCATTGTTTGACTGATCCTGAAAGCCCTGTAACTGTTCTCACGGTGATTATATATATATATATAGATAGATAGATAGATAGATAGATAGATAGATAGATAGATAGATATATGTATATATATATATATATACATCTCAAGACTAAAATTTCTTTTTCAGGCAACTGCAAACATCTCCGTTACTAAGATATATGGCAAGGGAAAGGATAATCTTTCTAAATACAAATGGCCAAAAGGCACATGAAAAAATGCTCTACATCACTAATCATCAGGGAGATGCATACTAAAACAATAAGATATCATTTCACACCACAGAGACTGACACACATGGAAAAGAACAAGAACAACTTGTCCTGGCACAGATGTGCAGAAAAAAGGACTCTCTTTTACTGTTTGTGGGAATGCCAACTGGTCCAGCCTTTTGGAAAACATTATGGGCATTCCTTCAAAAACTAGAAATTGAGCTTCCATATGGCCCAGAAATACCACTCTGGGAATATATCCCAAGGATGCAAAAAAGGCACAGCAGAAATTACATCTGCACCTGTATGTTCATTGCAACACTGTTCACAATAACCTGAATCTGGAAACAACCCGAGTGCCCAAGAACAGATGACTGGTTAAAGAAACTTTGGTACATTTACACAATGGAATACTATGCAGCTATTAGGAAAGATGAAGTCATGAAATTTGCTTATAAGTGGATGGACACGGAGAGTATCATGCTAAGTGAAATGAGTCAGAAAGAGAGGGAAGGACATAGAATGACTACACACACTTCTGAAATATAAAATAACATAATATGATATTGACGTGTGGAGTATAAAATAACATAATATGAGACTGACACCCAAATACAGTAGACACAAGGGCCAGGAATATTGCTCCATATTTGGAAGCCTGTATCATGAGCTGGGGGAGAAGACAGCTGGAATAGAGAAAGGATCACTAAGTCAATGATGGTTGGAGGAATCGTTTGAGATGGGAGGTGTGTGCTGAAAGTAGATAAAAGACCAAACGTGATAACCTCTTACTATTTGTTTTGCAAACCATAATTCCCAAAAGCAGAGAGAGAGTACGGGGAAAACTGTCTGCTATAGAGGCAGGTGGAAGGTTAGAATGGTGGGGGGGAGGGGATACTGGGGACATTAATGATGGAAAATGTGCACTAGTGGAGGTATGGGTGTTCGATCATTGTTTGACTGAAGCTCAAACAAAAAAGCTTTGTAACTGTATTTCACAGTGATTCAATTATAAAATTTTTTTAAAGAATAATCTTTAGTCCCTGATATTTCTTTGTACTATGGAATCAATGTGGGCAATTACATAGGATTGTTTACACCTCTAAAAATAACATCTAGTGTGCTGAAAGTAGACAAAGGGCCAAATATAATGGCCTCTCATTATCTGTATTGAAAACCATAATGCCCAAACTTAGAGAAAGAGTAAAAAGGAAAGTGCCTGCCACAGAGACAGGGGGTTGAAATGGAGTGGCGGTGACAAGACGGATACTTGGGACATTGGTGGTGGAAAATGCACACTGGTGAAGGCATGGGTGTTCGATCATTATATGATTGAAAGTCAATTATAAAAAATTTGAACTTTGTAACTGTATCTCACCGTGATTCAATTAAAAAATAAAATAAAATTTTAAAAATAATAAATTAAAATGGCATCTACATTTTTGTGGTGGTGAGGTGAGGTGCAATAATTGAGTACATCAAAGCCATAAACATAAGCACTAAAACATATATATATGTACTATAATCACTGTACTCCCGTTGCTCATCGATTTGTTCAAGCAGGCACCAGTAAAATAACGTCTCTCATTGTGAGACCTATTGTTACTGTTTTTGGCATATCCAATACTCCACGGGTAGCTTGCCAGGCTCCGCCGTGTGGGCGGGATACTCTCGGTAACTTGCCGGGCTCTCCGAGAGGGGCAGAAAAATCAAACACAGGTCGGCCACGTGAAAGGCAAAAACACTACCTCTGTGCTATCACTCCAGCCCTGTACTATAATAATAACAATTAAAATATATTAAAGTAAATAAGATAGAATTCCACATATTAAAATATAAATGAATAAAAGTGACCTCTAGTATCACTAATATCAGAATAGAACCAAGTGTAACTATCACTTCAGTCAGTAGGTTCTTGTAAGTTAGTAGTTTTTAATCTTCACTACATATTAAAATCACTCAGATGTCTTAGTGTACCTCATCCAACAAGTCAGACTCTCAGAGACGGAACCAAGGTATTTTTACTTAAAAAAATTTTTAATAGGTGCCACTCCTGGCAGTGTTTTGTCTAGTGGCCAAATCCAGTGGTGCTGGGTATTGGTATCATGCAGTACCAGAAATTACATGAGCCTGCACATACTGGGAATGTGCACTACCACTGGGCCTATCTCCCTGGCTAGTATCTCAGGATGATCTAATACAGGTGAATCTTTATTTCTGAAAATAGGTATTTGAAAAAGATGTAATGTCTCAAGGCAATTGGACTTTGAGACTATATATTGTGCAGTGAAGTATGTTAGGCCCAGGTTTATGTAAATATTTCATAAGCAAGGGAAATATTCTAAAGAGTTTTGCTGCCTTTTAATTTCAAATCTGTTCTGAATTTGTCAGTCATTGGGCTCTATGACATATTCTATAAGAATTCTTGATTGTGCAGAGAAGTTTCTAAAACCAAACACAAGTAATGTTTTTTCCATTACTAGCATACTTCTGGGGTAATGTTTCCATTGTTGTACACTTTATAGTCATTGTAAAATTTCCATCTCTTTGTGATAACTGGAAAAACATGCTACAAAAGTCTTGCAATTTGATCCATAAATGTAGAGTCAGTAATTTCTTGGCTTTAAAGCTCTATATAATCAATATTGGTAAGAGGGGCTGGAGCGATAGCACAGCGGGTAGGGCGTTTGCCTTGCACGCGGCCGACCCGGGTTCTAATCCCAGCATCCCATATGGTCCCCTGAGCACCGCCAGGGGTAATTCCTGAGTGAAGAGCCAGGAGTAACCCCTGTGCATCGCCGAGTGTGACCCAAAAACCAAAAAAAAAAAAAGTATTGGTAAGAAATATCAAGCTTGATATTTCATAACAAATCGTTTAAAAAATTTCAAGTTCAGAAAAATTTATCAACACTTTGTTTTATGACCCTATTCTGCAGGCAATTAGCCGACCCTGAACTCCGCCCACTGGCCCGCAGACTGCTCTCACGCAGGACCCACTATCCCTGCTTTCCTAGGTCCCAGGCATCCCAAGTCCCAAGAGACTACTAGGACCGTGGCCTGTTTCTCTAGCGGCATGGTCTGCAAAAAGGGGCGTGGACTCCTGTAGAGGCGGCTGATCACGCGGCCACAGTTATTATTCTTTTATTTAAGCATAATCTATATAAACTTTTTCTCTGAAAAACACACTGGCCATATCAAACACTCTATGTCAAATAGTCCACTAGCTTATACTAACTTCTCAATAGCTATCAGTGAATAGTAAAATCTGCACAAAACCTTAGTAAATAGAGGATAGCCTTAAATCCTTCACTAGAGGCCCCACATAAATCTGGAGGAGCGTCTGAGAGTAAAGAAGAATTATAGAATAAGAACAAGGCTACTATCATCAATTTAACACAGCCAGAGCACCCCATCCCCACAGCAAGAGGGAATAGGGATAGACAATTAGAAGGACCCAAATTGATATTTCCATAACAATATAAGGAAACAGCGAAAAACCCATCCACGAAGAGAGGGTGAAGAAAAGATCCCAGAAACCTCAACAGGGGTTATACAACCTCTCAGATAAAGAATTCAGAGAGGAAATCTTGAGGAGATCGATGTACTCCAAGCAACCATGGAACGCACATCCAATAAATTAAGGGAGGATATAAATGAATCATTGGAACTGTCCACCAAGAAAATGCAGGAAGATATCACAGAAGAAATTTCAAAGCTACGAACAGAAGTCACACAATTAAAGGAATTGGTAGATGAAATAAAAAACTCAGTAGTAGCCCTCAACAGTAGAATGGTTACAGCTGAAGGCAGAATCAGTGAGCTTGAAGATGAGCTGCACAAAGCTTATAGACAACAACAAATAATGGCAAAAGACCTCAAAATGGCTCCAGAGCAAATCAAAGTCCTAGTGGATGACCTCAAGAGGAACAACATAAGAATCATTGGAGTACCAGAAATTCAGGGAAGTAACCCCAATGAAAAAAACACAGTTAAAGACATCATTGCCAAGAAATTCCCAGAGCTAGAGAAAGCAGGCATCCAGATCCAAGGAGCCCGAAGATTACCAGCAAAAAGAGACCCGAATAAAAAGACTCCAAGGCATATCATAGTCAGAATGATGGATGCTGTGGATAGGAAGGCAATACTGCAAGCAGCAAAGTCAAAGAAGGAAATCACATACAAAGGAGCACCCCTTAGATCTATAGCAGACCTATCAGAGGAAACGCTCCAAGCTCGAAGACAATGGTGAGACATAGTGAAAAAACTCAACAAAATGAACGCCTCACCAAGAACACTTTATCCAGTTAAACTCTTATTCAAACTCGAAGGAACCATACACTATTTCTCAGACAAACAACAGCTCAAGAACTTCATACACTCTAAACCAAACTTAAAAGAAGGACTAAAGGAAGGACTAAGGGGCTATTGTAAGACAAGGAAGAACCCCACAAACATAAGAAACCCCACAGAAAGATGACAGAAAATCCCATGACAATCATCTCTCTCAATGTCAATGGCCTAAATGCACCAATTAACACAGAGTGGCAAAATGGATCCAGAAACTAAACACAACATTCTGCTGCCTGCAAGAAACACACCTGAACAGTCAAGAGCAAACACAGACTCAAAGTCAAAGGATGGAAAATAATCCTGCAGGCAAACAACTCCCTCAAAAAAGCGGGAGTGGCCATACTAGTATCAGAGAACATAGATTCCAGACTGAAAAAGATTAGAAGGGACAGCGAAGGTCATTTTCTATTTATCAAGGGATATGTACAACAGGAAGAAATCACACTCTTAAATGGATACACACCTAATAAACGACCGGCTAAATACTTAAAACAACTCCCAACAGACTTTGAAAAGGACATCGCTATGAGCACAATAGTAGTCAAAGACTTCAACACTACCTTATCACCTCTGGATAGATAGACAAGAACAAAACTCAGCAAGGAAACTCTGACTCTGAAAGAAGAATTGAAAGAGAGAGGCCTTAATAGACCTATTCAGGGTCTTACACTCCAAAAAGAAAAAATACACATTTTTTTCCAGAGCACATGGAACATTTTCCAAAATAGACATGTACTGGGCCACAAAACATACCTCAATAGAATCGGGAAAATAGAAATTGTATCAACTATGTTTTCAGACCATGATGCGCTGAAGATAGAAGCTAATCACACACAGACACGGAGAACCAAAGCAAACACCTGGAAATAAAACAGTGCGGTGTTGAACAATGAGTGGTTCAGGAAGGAAATCAAGGAAGAAATCAAGAGATACCTACAAACAAATGAGAATGAAGACACGAGCTACCAAAACATATGGGATGCAGCTAAAGCCGTGTTGAGGGGAAAATTTATAGCTCTGCAAGCATTTCTCAGGAAGAAAGAAAGGGCCTACATAGATAGCTTGACTTCGCAGCTCAAGATCTTAGAAAAGCACCAGAAAAAGGAACCCAAGCCAGACCAAAAAAAAATAAATAAATAATAAAAATTAGAGCAGAAACTAACAACATGGAAACCCAGAAAACAATCTGAAAGGTCAATGAAACCAAGAGCTGGTTATTTGAGAAAATAAACAAGATTGATAAGCCACTAGCAAGACTCACAAAGAAAGAGAGAGAAAGAGAACCCTAATAAATAGAATCAGAAATGAAAATGGGGATATCACAATAAAACCCAATGAGATTCAAAGATCATCAGACACTAATTTGAAAGTCTGTATGCCTTGAAACAAGTGAACCTAAAAGAAATGGACGGATTGCCAGACTCCTAAAATCTCCCAAGACTGAACTAAGAAGACTTGGAATACCTGAATAGACCCATTAATATCAAGAAAATTGAAACTGTAATCAAAAGTCTCCCCAAAAACAAAAGCCCAGGTCCAGACACATTCACTAGCGAATTCTTCCAAACATTTAAAGAAGACTTGTTGCTAGTTCTCCTCAAGGTTTTCCAGTAAATTGAAAAGACAGGGGCCCTCCCAAACAGTTTCTATGAGGCACATATCTCCCTAAAACCAAAAGCAAACAAAGACACAACTAACAAAGAAAACTATAGACCAATATCCCTGATGAACACCGATGCGAAGATCCTCAACAAAATACTAACAAATAAAATCCATAACTCATCAATAAGATCATACACCATGACCAAGTGGGATTCATCCCGGGGATGCAAGATGGTTTAACATACAGAAATCAATCAACATAATCTATCATATCAACAAAAAGTAAAGATAAAAACCATATGATCATATAAATAGATGCAGAGAAAGCATTTGACAAGATCCAACATCTGTTCATGATGAAAATTCTCACCAAAATGGATTTTAGCGGAACTTTCCACAAGATAGTGAAAGCCATCTACCACAAACATATGGCAAGCATTATCATCAATAGGGAAAAACTAAGGGCCTTTCCTCTAAGATCGGGGAAAAGATAAGGATGCCCACTCTCACCATTTCTCTTCAATATAGTACTGGAAGTATTAGCAATAGCCGTTAGGCAAGGAAAAGATATTCAAGACATCCAGATAGAAAAGGAAGAAATCAAACTCTCACTATTCGCAGACGATATGATACTATATCTGGAGAAGCCTAAAGCATTTACTAAGAATCTCTTAGAAACAATTGACTTGTACAGTAGAGTCGCAGGCTATAAAATTAATACCCAAAAATCCATAGCATTCCTATATGCAAACAATGAGACATAGGAAAGGGACATGGAAAGAGCAATCCCATTCAAAATCGTGCCCCAGAAAATCAAGTACCTTGGAATCGGCTTAACTAAAGAAGTAAAGGATCTCTACAAAGAAAACAATAAAACGCTACTCCATGAAATAAAAGAGGACATGAGGAAATGGAAACATATCCCCTGCACATGGATAGGGAGAATCAACATTGTCAAAATGGCAATACTCTCCAAAGCATTATACAGATTTAACGCGATCCTTATAAGGATACTCATGAAATTCTTCAAAGAAATGCATCAAAAAATTCTGAAATTCATATGGAAAAATAAACGCCCACGGATAGCTAAAACAATTCTTGGGGAAAAAATGATGGGAGGCATCACCCTCCCCAACCTTAAACTTTACAACAAAGTGGTAACAATTAAAACAGCACGGTACTGGAACAAAGACAGAGCCGCAGACCAATGGACCAGAATGGAATATTCCTACACACAACCCCAAATGTATGATCATATAATCTTTGATAAGGGGGCAAGAAAAGTGAAGTGGAGCAAGGAAAGCCTCTTCAACAAATGGTGCTGGCATAACTAGACAACCACATGCAAAAGAATGGGCTTAGACGTAGACTTGACACCATGCACGAAAATCAGATCAAAGTGGCTTAAAGACCTCAACATCAGACCACAATCCAAAAGGTACATCGAAGACAAGGTCGGCAAAACCCTCCACGATATTGAAGCTAAAGGTTTATTCAAAGATGACACGTAACTAAGCAATCAAGTAGAAACAGAGATAAACAAATGGGACTATATTAAACTAAGAAGCTTCTGCACCGCAAAAGACACAGTGACCAGAAAATAAAGGCAATCTACAGAATGGGAAAGGATATTCACCCAATACCCATCTGATAAAGGGTTGATATCAAGGGTATATAAGGCACTGGTTGAACTCTACAAGAAGAAAACATCCAACCCCATCAGAAAATGGGGTGAAGAAATGAACAGAAACTTTTCCAAGGAAGAGATACAAATGGCCAAAAGGCACATGAAAAAATGCTCTGCATCACTAATCATCAGGGAGATGCAAATTAAAACAACCATGAGATACTATCTCACACCACATAAAATGGCTCACATCCAAAAGAGCAAAAGCAACTGCTGTTGCAGAGGATGTGGGGAGAAAGGAACCTTCCTACACTGCTGGTGGGAATGCCGAGTGGTCCATCCCCTTTAAAAAAAACAATATGGACGCTTCTCAAAAAATTAGAAATTGAGCTTTCATCTGATCCAGCAACACCACTTCTGGGAATATATCCTGGAGAAACAAAAAAGTATAGTCAAAATGACATCTGCACTTATATGTTCATTGCAGCACTGTTCACAATAGCCAGAATCTGGAAAAACCGAGTGCCCAAGAACAGATGACTGGTTAAAGAAACTTTGGTGCCTGTATACAATGGAATACTATGAAGCTGTTAGAAAAGATGAAGTCATAAACTTTGCATATAGGTGGATCGACATGGAAAGTATCATGCTAAGTCAAATGAGCCAGAAAGAGAGGGACAGACAGAAAGATTGCACTCATCTGTGGAATATAAAATAACAGAGTAGGAGACTAACACCCAAGTATAGTAGTATATAATGCCAGGAGGTTGGCTCCATAGCTTGAAAGCCAGCCTCACATGCTGGGGGAAAGGCATCCCAGATAGAGAAGGGAACACCAAGTAAAATGTGATTGGAGATCCTGCGTGGGAAGGGAGATGCGTGCTGAAAGTAGACTAGAGACTGAACATGATGGCCACTCAATACCACTATTGCAAACCACAACACCCAAAAGGAGAGAGATAACAAAATGGAATGCCCTGCCACAGATGCGGGGTGGGGTGGGGGGAGAAGAGATTGGGAGATGGGAGGGATACTGGGTTCATTGGTGGTGGAAAATAGACACTGGTGGAGGGATGGGCTCTCAAACATTGTATGAGGGAAACACAAGCACGAATATGTGTAAATCTGTAACTGTACCCTCACGGTGACTCATTAATTAAAAAATGAATTAATTAAATTATAAAAAACTTTGTTTTATGAGATTTCTCCTTATAATTCATTTTCTTCATTCCATTTTATTTACAGTTGAGAAATCATGTCTTTATGAAGTTTAAGAGAACTTTCCATGTGTCTCATAGGTAGATTGAGACACATCTACCTATGGAATTAGAAGTTTGCTCTCCTGATTCTAGCTCATTGTCCTTTCTGGTAATTTTGTAGGGAAAATTTTCATCATAATTTGACATCACTGAAATATAATATGAAATGTCCTGTCAGAAGATCACTGTTGAATACTGTCATGAACATGCTTGGTTTTAGTGTTTAGGCTAAAATCTTTGCCTCTTGTCCACCCTATCCCATACAAAATAAACACTATGGAATGCAATGTATTTTTAGATAGGCATTTTACAAAATGCATCATGCAAATGTTGGTTTTAAGATGGATTGCAGATGCAATATAATGCAACCATTACATAATGCGATCATTACGCAATGGTTGGTTTAAAGATGGGTTGCAGAATGTAACATCTAAAAATTTAAGTAGACATGGACTTCTTAGTGGCTTTACCTACCAGGAGATGCTCCAATTACACAGGAGACTTGAATTCATTCCTATTACTTGCTGTATGAAATGGAAATTATTTAACTACCAATGATTACTTTAAAAGTCTACTTGTATATTGATTAATAATACATAGCTTAAATTGTCTTTGCTTTTAAATGTGTTTTTTATTCAACCACCATGAGATACACAGTTATAAAATTGTTCATGATTGGGTTTCAGTCATACAGTGTTCCATCACCCAACTCTTCACCAGTGTACATTTCCCACCAACAATGTCTCCAGTTTCCTTCCCAAACCCCTCCTCCTAGTATTATGCTGAGTGAAATGGAGAGGGACAGGCATAGCATGATTTGATTCCTTTGTGGGATATAAGAAAACATAGTATCACTGTCACTGTCATCCCGTTGTTCCCATTGTTCATAGATTTACTCAATTGGGCACCAATAACATATCTATTACACTCAGTCCTGAGATTTTAGCAGCCTCTCCTTACTTGTCTTTCCCAATGATTGGGAGCTTTTTCAGGATCAAGGGAATGAGACCTATTGTTACTCTTTTTGGCATATTGAATACGTCACGGATAGCCTGCCAGGCTCTGCTGTGCGGGCGAGATTCTCTCGGTAGCCTGCCAGGCTCTCCGAGAGGGACGGAGGAATAGAACCTAGGTTGGCCATGTGCAAGGCAAATGGCCTACCCACTGTCCTATCACTCCAGCCCATGAAACTGCAGATTACTTTCCTTAAATCCATCCTAATTCCATTAAAATGGTGGTTCTCAATGTCTAACTAGCAAATGTAAAATACCCACGACTCCTATCCCAGATCAGATACTCTAAAGGTGAGTGCCAACATTTGCATTAGAGCATATAAGTGATTCTAACACATGTTCCAGTTTGAGGACAAAAGTCTTACAATATACCTCACTTGAGCTGAAGTTTAGAAAGCTAAATATTATATTTCCCCTACTTTCTTATATCTCAGGCTTCTGACCTAGCTCCTGACTGATGCTACTTTATGATGTCTGAAAGGTAGGAATAAGAGTCCACTGTCCATTAGGTAAGCACAGCAGTGAAGGCAGTGAGTTTTTCTGTGACAGTAATAGCAATGATCTTAATGTCTGACCCTTACTCTGGTGGGTGCTTAGACACAAGACACAGAGTACCCCATTTTGTGGTCATGAATCACAGTTAAATAAATATATCTCTTGTGACAATGTGTCACTTAATTCCTCACGCCAAGAAGGCAGTTAAGGTGGAGTGATTCTCAAATCCAAAGAAATGACCACATCTTGGTACCCTAGTTTCTTACCTTTCTTCAACAAATATAGCAGCTTCTTTGGTAGGCTACTACTACATTGTTTGGGACACCATTCCTGAAATCTCAGCCTTGACCTTGCTCCTCCAACTCGCCGACGAATTCATCAATTTTCTGATTCTTTTTTATCATTAAACTATCCAAAATAATAAACAGAAACTGTTCCTGAATCAGTGCATTAGTATATTTTCTTATGCAGGTATCTTTCACAGGAACCACCAAAATCCTAGAAGGCATGTGTGTGGAACTGTCTCCAAATATTCTTGAGGGGGAGGGGTAAGCAGTGGAAGGACCACAACCTGGTGGTACTCAGGATTTGCTTCTGGCTCTGCACTCAGGTATCACTCTTGGTGAGTTTAGGTGACCATATGTGGTGTTGCATATCAAACCTGGGTCAGTCACATGCAAGGCAAGTACCCTACCTACTATACCATTTCATCTCATCCCCAAGTATTCTTATAAGGACACCACTGCCTCAATTATTTGCCTAAATAGTTTGGCAAGGTGCTCAACCTGTCCCAGCTTTTTAAACACAACCTTTAAAAGCCATGCATATTAACATATAGGTTAATTTAAATCAATTACTAAACAAACACAGATTTCCTCCAACCACCTTTTTATCCTTCAACTGCATCTCAGCTTTACCTCTAAAAAGAAAGTCTGAAATTGTCTGCCCAATTATGTATCTGAGTCTTGCTAAGCTCTTAAAGTTCGAGCCAAATGAAAAAAACCTCACCTCATTTTGCAGATAAAAGTAGAGAGATTCCTGAAAGATATTAATAAAAAGACAAGCAAATGTACCAGGAACACTGAACTTTAATATTCTTCTCAATTTGATAACCTTATATCTGCCTTGAAAAATTGTGTTTGGGGATAGATGTTTAAGCATTATCTGACTGAAACTCAAGCATTAAAGATTTGTAACTATATCTCACGGTGATTTAATACAAATAGAAAGAAAAATTGTGTCTTTATTGCAGATCAAAAATATTACATAAAGAACACAATAGTTGGTCTCCGCCGAGATGTGACCACACGTGTGGCCTCTCCGTTGCTGGATGACCATGATCCCAGAGGCCAGCTAAACTATTTTTGGTACTAGGAGCTTCTTGCAGAAATGTCTCTAGACTGTGAACTAAGCCACTACCCCATGCCGCCCCGGGAGAGGAAAGGTTTTTCTCTCTCCGCTTTTCCTTTCTGGGGGGAAAGTCGTGGTGACCCCCATCTTATCAGGACCACTAAAGAGAGGTACGAGCTTGCAATGATGAAATTTCTGGCAGAAATCCAAAACTGCAAGGCCGAGATAGGCCTTATATCTCTTCATTCTCAGCAATGGAAAACAAATTATCAAATGCTTCCTTTTCAGCAGGTCTGATTTAGGGGAGGAAACTCCAAACAATAATAGTGAGTTTTTTGTGGAAATATTGAATGTAATCAAAGTAAAGAGAAAGTAAAGTGAAAATTATCAGCTACACAGGCAGGGGGGTGGCGGTGGGACGGGAGGCATACTGGGGTTCTTGGTGGTGGAATATGTGCACTGGTGAAGGGATGGGTGTTCGACCATTGTATAACTGAGACTTAAGCCTGAATGCTTTGTAACTTTCAAATGTTACAAGTGATTCAATGTAAATTGAATGATTCAATAAAATTAATTCAATAATTCAATAAAAAATAAAATTAAATAAATAAATTAATTAACCACAATAGTTGGGTTGGAGTAATCATACAGCTAGTAGGACATTTGCCTTGCATGCAGCTGACCCAGGTTCGATCCCCGTATGGTCCCTTGTGGCCACCAGGAATGATACCTGTGTGCAGAGTGAGGAGTAACTTCTGAACACCACCAGATATAGCCCAAAAACAAAGAAAAAAAGGAAAACCTTCCCATATCCCTTTCTTGTAGTTTGCATCCAAAAGTGATAATGAGGGCCCAAGGAGCCAGAGATTATACAGAGCGTAGGGTGCTTGCTTTGCACTCAGCTGACCAAGGTTTGATCCCCTGCACCCAACATGATCCCCCAGGACCTACCAGGAGTGATCCTCAAGCACAGAGCCAGGTGTAAGCCCTGAGCACTGCTAGGTGTGCGCATAAACAACAAGCACTGTAGCACTGTCGTCCGGTTGTTCATCGATTTGCTCGAGGGGGCACCAGTAACGTCTCCATTGTGAGACTTGTTACTGTTTTTGGTATATCAAATATGACAGGGGTAGCTTGCCATGCTTTGCCATGCGGGCGGGATACCCTCAGTAGGTAGAGAAATACTCTCTACATACTACTGTATCAAAATGGAAGCATTAACAATGGGATTCTTGTTTTAAAAAATAGAAAGTTGGTCTGGGGGTGTGGCTCAGTAGTAGAGCATCTGTCTAGTAGGTTCAATCTCTGGCATTACCCCACACTCTGAGTGGTATCCTGTAGTAAAATAAAAGTGTGCTACCTGACACACTACAACTAAGTGTGTGTGGCTACCACAATTAAAGTGTAAGAACCTGCATTTGTGGAATATGGAAAACATAATATGAGACTATTATCCAAGTACAGTAGGAATGAGGGCCCACCGTTGGAAGCTTGCACAAGTTGTGGGGGAGAAGACAGTTAGGTTAGAGAAAGGACCACTTTGGCAGTGATAGTTGGAAATGATCACTCTGGACAACAATTGAGTGCTGAAAATAGGGTAGGTAAAGGGATATGCATGATAACCTTCCAGTACCTGTATTGCAAACCATAATGCCCAAAGGAGAGAGAGAGAGAGAGAGAGAGAGAGAGAGAGGAAAAGTGCTTGCTATAGAGGCATACTGGGAGTGAGGGGTGGAAGGAGAAAAACTGGGGACATTGGTAGTTGGTAAAATACACTGGTGAGGGATGGATGTTGGAACAGTATATGACTGAAACCCAGTCATGAACAACTTTGAAACTGTGTATCTCATGGTTATTTAACAAATAAAATAAACTGCAAACCAAGTATGTGAGCATGTCAATTTAGTGTGTGTTTTACCCCAGCCATAATAACAAAAGAAGGGGAAAAACAAGTGATTAATAAAATGAGATTAGAGTTTGAAAAAGAGTGTTTCCTATTGGGATGGGCGTGATTATGTTTAATTCTTTTAGCATTAAGTATTCATACAGTATTTACATTTTATTTCTTTGAATATTTTATTCATTCACTTATATATAGCAATCACTTTAGTTTGCTCAGCCTGACAGTTTAGTACTCAGGGCTACACCTCATGGTATTAGGGTGAGGTGGGGCAATGGGGTGCTAAGGATTGAACTCAGGCATGCCATAATTTGAGCTAACTCCACAGCCCCTGTACACTCATCATCATCATCATCATCATCATCATCATCATCCCATTGATCATCGAATTTCTCGAGTGGTCTCAGTAACATCTCCATTCGTCCAAGCCCTGAGATTTTAGAAGGCTCTCTCTACTCGTCCTTCCAACGATGCCGTACTGGAGGTTCTTTCAGGGTCAGAGGAATGAGACCAAGCTTGTTACTGGTTTTGGCATATTAATACACCATGGGGACCTTGCCAGGCTCTTCCATGTGGGCAGGAAACTCTCAGCAGTTTTCCAGGTTCTCCCAGAGGGACAAGTAGGCTATAAGATATCGTGGCCGATGCACTTCGGGAGCTGGCTTTTAAGTCTCTGGATGCTGGCCATCGACAGAATTACATGGTGCCAGGGGCAGTCCCTGGGTGTGACCTCCTAGCTACTGGGACATGGGAAATCTGGGTGGAGGAGGCCCAGTCCTGATCCGAGCAGCCTTGGAGGTCTCAGCCCCGGGTCCCACACACCTAGGTTTCTCTGCTGGTTCCTTCATGCGTGAGGATTCTCCAAACGTGTAGAGAGGGGCCTTGAGCATGCTGTGGCTAGGCTCCAGAGGTCTTCGGTCACAGGGAGCTCTGCTTGGGGTGGGGAAGGAAACTGGAGCCCATCCCCTCCGAGGAGGCCCCGGGGAAGACAGCCAGGCGTGCGGGCAAGAGACTCTCTGCGTCACTCTCTTCCTTACATTTTATTTTGTTTTAATTTTTTTTAATTTTATTTCTAATTGAGGTTACATTAGTTTACAAAAGTCTAAATATTTACATGCTTTAGTCTTTTGTAAATATTTTAACAGAAAAGTTGAATTATATACAGAATAATCATATGTTATCCATGTAGATTTTGCATTTCTTATGTTGCTCTGTTTGCTTTATATCATAATCATCCTTAGAATCATCCCTCTACTAATTATCAATCCATCTTGCTTTGGGATGCATTTCAAAGTACGGTACAAACATCAGTATATCTTACTTCTGAACAGATCAGCACGTATCGCATGAACAAGACTGAACTGATCTTAAGAAGCAAAAGTAAGTTTTGGAATGTATCCAAGGTATCATTTAGGCACTTGAAAGATATGGAATACAACCTAGCTGAAGGCAATGACTATAGTAAAGTAAAATCACTGGAAGGAAAAGCTTAAATGTAAGTTTACACTTGATCTTAGCCAAAAGGCAGAGAAGGGATTTATTTATTTTTTTAAATAAAAATTTTATTTTATTAAATCAAAATGTGGAAGATTACAATGCTTTCAGGCTTAGGTCTCAGTTATACAATGCAGAAACAACCATCCCTTCACCAGCACCCATATACCACCACCAAAAAAAAAAAAAAAAACAGTACACCTCCCATCCCGCCCCCCCCCACGCCCCGCCTTGTAACTGATAAGTTTCATTTTACTTTCTGTTTACTTTGGTTAAATTCAATATTTCAACACAAACATCACTATTGTTGTTAGGAGTACCCCACTAGATTCAGACCTACTGTGAAGACAAAAGAGGTCGCGCAGCCGCACTAGCGGCCGCGTGGTTTTGAATTTCCGTACTTTAACAACTAAGTCCAGGGAGATTTCTTCCAGATATTGGATCATTGCAGGCTTGAAAATCCAATCTGTGGTCGTCATAATATGGCTGACACCGCGCCTTTCATCCCCGGAGAGAAAGAGGCGAGAGAGAGAAATACCTTTCCCTTCCTGGGCGGACACGGGGCCAAGGCTTAGTTCTCAGGCTGTAGACATTCTGTGAGGAGTTGCCCATGCCGAAAGAGGTTTTGCTGGGTCTGGATTCAGACTCATGCAGCTGCGGAGAGGCCGCACATGCGTGCGGCCCCCGGGATCACATCTCGGCGGTGGTAAGGCAGAGAAGGGATTTAAATGTAAGTTCAATTCATGATAATACTTGTTCCTTTCAAGGACATTCCTTCAATGTATATCATTAATCATTATATGCATATTCTTAATTATGATTGGTGGACTTTTAGTCTAGTCTGAAGTGCTAGATGACTAGATGTATAATGAGAAAATATAATCAACTGTCAACTGTAGAATTTACATGATGAATCTGTGTATATTAATCCTAATGCTTTCAAATTTTCTCTTTTCATTGATTTAGCATTAGTTTACAGTATTACAGAATTTCTATATATTTATATTTACATTTTTATGTCAAAGATGGGGGATGCAAAAAATGCAAAAACAAAAAGCATCATTTGAGCAATTTGTGCCACACCAGAAGCTCCTTTAAATTTAATTCTGTTAAAAATATCCACACTTAGGACTCACAAATGAATCTCAGAAGACAGCAGCTCACCACAAAGATGTCTCCGGAACCCATGCTGAGCTGATTTCACCAGGGCACCTCAGATGGAGCAGGTGCTCTCTCTCTCTCTCCACCTACTCCAGATGAACCCTTGTGGCCACAAACCTCCAGAAGAAAACTCCAGGTACGCAGGACCAGGGACTGAAGACTCTAGGCCACATGATGGTGGGGACAGGCCGTCCTCTCAATCTTCCCACCCCTCCAGTGTCCTGGCAGTCACACCCACGAACTGCCTCTGAGTGCCATTTAAGTGCATTAATGGCCAAGATCCACAGACTCACAAATAAATTTCAGATGACAGCATCATGCCACAGAGATGTCTCCAGACCCCAACTATTTAAAGTTTTAGCCATCCTATACTATTCATAACAAGCAATACAAAAATTATTATTCAGCATCTGCCTGTGGGGCAGGCTTTTGTGGTGGTGAGAAAATTCAAAATAATGGTGGAGGGAAGGGGTAATGGTGATGGGACTGGTGTTGAAATGTTGTATGTAATCAATTACTGTGAACAACTTTATGAAAATAAAATTGAAAAAAAAATTAAATAAAATTAAATTAAAATATCCATACTTAGAACATGATAAAGATTTATATAACCTATAATGTTTTCATTATATTTTATATACTACCACATTAAAAAAGTCTTATATTTTATTGGTCTAGATATTACTGCCAATAATAATCTTTTTGCCTTGGTAGCCTAATTAGCAATGGCACATGTATTTAGATAGTTGGGTTGGGCTTCAGATATTGTGAAAGATTGGCATTTGTATTACAAGAGGATAGTCTTACAGTTAAAAATGTGCACAGAAGATGACAAGTCAAAAATGAACTCTCACAATGCATGATGCATTGATATGTCATGGGCATTTATTTGATTGAATGTTGCTTATCATTCAATAATGGTGGAGTTTGAAAGGAGAATTGGTCAAGTAGTCACTACATAAAATGTCAGTGAGCATATTGAGGTAAATATTTTGCAGCATCTGTCTATATCAGTTGGAGTCATAAGAGGTATGGCTCTTTTGGCATGAACCAGTATCTCAACAGTTGTTTCTGACAGGACCAAATATCAAGAATCTTTTTGCAATGAACCCTGTGTTTAATAGACATTTTAATAGAACCAAATTCCAAAGAACTTTTACCATGGAGCAAATATCTCAATTGAGGTTTTGGACATAATTAAATATACTGCAACATACAATTAATATTTCATCTAGTGTTCCATTCCACTAATATATTATAGATTATCAGCAAGATTTTAAATTTAAAAATGTTTTGGGGATAGAATGATAGTACAATAGGTAGGCAGCTTGCCTTGCATGCAGTTAACTGGTGTTTGGTTTACTATATATCGTCCCCTGGGCCTGCCAAGAGTGAGCCTACCAGGAGTAAACCCTTGAGCACCACTGAGTGTGCCCCCCCAAAAAATGAAGTTTTCCTTATTACTAATTTTTATTACCTGTATGCATATGTATGTGTATATAGCACTGTAGCACTGTCATCCCATTGCTCATTGATTTGCTCAAGCGGGCACCAGTAACGTCTCCATTGTGAGACTTGTTACTGTTTTTGGCATATCGAATATGCCACTGGTAGCTTGCCAGGCTCTGCCGTGGGGCGGGATACTCTCGGTAGCTTGCTGGGATCTCTGAGAGGAATAGAGGAATCGAACCCGGGTTGGTCGTGTGCAAGGCAAACGCCCTACCACTGTGCTATCACTCTAGTCCTGTATGTGCATATATATAATGTATATATTATATACTAAATCTACATATATAAATTTAGACATTAGCTTAAGAAAGGAATGTAGTAGCTAATCTAGTGCCAACTAAATTAGAGGCACTAAATATCTTACATCAAAGCAATTTCCTCTTTGTGATTCACAAGTATATATTTCTTTTGCATTCTTATTTTAAGACTGTTTCCCTTCCTTCTTCTGTCAATTCTACAGTAGAAACTTTATGGGAAAATATCCACTATGCAATTTTTGCCCTAAGATTTGCTTCAAGCTAAAATTCCTCATGACTTTGATAAGTGAAAAACTTAATTCAATTTTAATATGGTGATTTGAAGTAAATAATATTCCCTTTTTGTTTTCATGAGCCTTGTTTTGATTCTTTTAAAAGGTGTCACTAAGCTATTTGTTTCAAGAAATAGTCCTAATAAAGGTGTAGTCCTCATATTTTACTATCACTTGTATAACTTTCGGTGTCAGGTGAGTGAGGCCAATTGTTGTTACTGTTGTTGGCATATCGAATATGCCACGGGTAGCTTGCTAATCTCTGCCGTGCAGGCGGGATACTCTCGGTAGCTTGCCGGGCTCTCTGAGAGGGATGGAGGTTTTTAGGGCGGCCTCCAATCGCCCTTACAGGTGTTACCATGGTTCACACCATGTTCGAACCCCACAAATATGGTCCGGGAATATTTTACTAAAAGTAACTAATGCCATCTACTCCATGTCTACCAAATACTGTCTTTATCAGTTTAATTCACATTCAACAATTTGTAGATTGCTTTCTATGCACCAAATCCTGTGTCAAGTGCTAGAGATCCAACAGGGAATAAGGTGGACACAGGAAGCTGAAAATCTACTTTGGAATTATTTTAATTTAAATGGCAACTTAAATAGCAATTGAAATAAGTACTGATGAAATAAGTGGTATTTCAGGGAGAACCCATACCTAGTCTGCGAGTAGGTCTGTGTGGAAGGGTCTAGAAAGGCTTTGCTAAGAAAGTAAAGATTCAGCTGACACTTGATAGACGAGTGGCAGTGATTCAGAAAGGAAAGAATATTTAAGTCAAAGAAAATATGACACCAGGCATACTCTTCAAGCCCAAGTTCTCCCTTGAACACTTATCTCACTTGCTTATCTCTATGTCTCTTTGCTTTTCCCACTGAAAACTTACTTCTCTCCCTCTCCCCAAATAGCTAAGTAAGGTTCAATAAAAGATCTTGTTTCACAAAAAAAAATACTCAAAACCCTTGTATTACAAAATAATCAATTAAAATCAAGACAGCATATTTAGACAGCCACGAATCTTTCAATGCAAGAGTAAAGGAAGCCAAAGAAATTATTAGAGACTAGGTTATACAATCTTTTGAACAGTGGGAAGGTTTGCATTTTGATCCATTAATTTGTGGGGAATAAAAAAATCAAGGGGTTTTAAGTAGAATTTGGATATATGCAACCATATTAGTGGGTTTTTTTCCCCACTGCCTTAAGATTCATGTATATGATGTTTAAGTCAAGTTAGGCTGTAACTGTCACTAAGTCTAACATAGACACAAAATAACAATTATTTAAGTAAAAGTTTCTCTTATCTGTAAAAGTGTTAAGTAGAAATGAACTACTCTGAAAAGTTATTAAAAACCCTAACTCCACTTATTTCTTGCTCTGTCATTCTTAGATTACTGCCCTCACTACCACTATCCAAGATGGTGCAGCATCATAGCATAATTTCAGCCAGCAGGAAAGACACAAACTGTAAATTCTATATGTCACTTTAATTTTAGTTCCATCAATAAGAAGTTAGTCAAACTGTAACCTTTAGCTACGAGGGAGGCTGCTGATTAAAAAATACTTTGAATTATAATTCTTTTATTTTTAAAATTATATGTAAATATTTTGAAGGAATATATCTCCTTGATTCAATTTTGGGTACTTGAATAAATATCTTTTTTTTTAATGATAATTTTATTTTATTTTTTGCTATAATAACACTGAAATGCGTAATTTTTAAAGCATTTTTTTTATAATTTATTTATTTTTAATTAGAGAATCACCGTGAGGGTACAGTTACAGATTTATACACTTTTGTGCTTATACTTCCCTCATACAAAGTTCGGGATCCCATCCCTTCACCAGTGCCCATTCTCCACCACCCGTAAACCCGGCGTCCCTCCCACCCTCCCCACTCCCATCTCCCCCCCACCCCACCCTGCCACTGTGGCAGGGCATTCCCTTCTGTTCTCTCTCTCTAATTAGCTGTTGTGGTTTGCAATAAAGGTGTTGAGTGGCCGCTGTGCTCAGTCTCTAGCCCTCATTCAGCCCGCAACTCCCTTCCCCCACATGGCCTTCAACTACAATGTAGTTGGTGATCGCTTCTCTGAGTTGCCCTTTCCCCGGAACGTGAGGCCAGCCTCGAAGCCATGGGGTCAACCTCCTGGTACTTATTTCTACAGTTCTTGGGTATTAGTCTCCCACTCTGATATTCTATATACCATAGATGAGTGCAGTCTTTCTATGTCTGTCTCTCTCTTTCTGACTCATTTCACTCAGCATGAAACTTTTCATGCCCATCCACTTAACTACAAAATTCTTGACCTCCTTTTTTCTAACAGCTGCATAGTATTCCATTGTATAGATGTACCAAAGTTTCCTCAACCAGTCATCCGTTCTGGGGCATTCGGGTTTTTTCCAGATTCTGGCTATTGTAAACAGTGCTGCGATGAACATACATGTGCAGATGTTGTTTCGATTGTACTTTTTTGCCTCTCTGGGATATATTCCCAGCAGTGGTATTGCTGGGTCAAATGGGAATTCAATATCTAATTTTTTGAGAATCGTCCAAATTGTTTTCCAGAAGGGCTGAACCAGTCGGCATTCCCACCAGCAGTGAAGAAGGGTCCCTTTCTCCCCACATCCTCTCCAACAGCGGTTGCTTTTGTTCTTTTGGGTGTGTGCTAGTCTCTGTGGTGTGAGGTGGTATCTCATGGTTGTTTTGATCTGCATCTCTCTGATGATTAGTGATGCAGAGCACTTTTTCTTTTTTTTTTTTAAATTTATTTATTTTTAATTAGAGAATCACCGTGAGGGTACAGTTACAGATTTATACACTTTTGTGCTTATACTTCCCTCATACAAAGTTTGGGAACCCATCCCTTCACCAGTGCCCATTCTCCACCACCCGTAAACCCAGTGTCCCTCCCACCCTCCCCAATCCCATCTCCCCCCCACCCCACCCTGCCACTGTGGCAAGGCATTCCCTTCTGTTTTCTCTCTCTAATTAGCTGTTGTGGTTTGCAATAAAGGTGTTGAGTGGCCGCTGTGCTCAGTCTCTAGCCCTCATTCAGCCCGCAACTCCCTTCCCCCACATGGCCTTCGACTACAATGTAGTTGGTGATCGCTTCTCTTAGTTGACCTTTCCCCGGAACGTGAGGCCAGCCTCGAAGCCATGGAGTCAACCTCCTGGTACTTATTTCTACAGTTCTTGAGTGTTAGTCTCCCACTCTGTTATTCTATATACCATAGATGAGTGCAATCTTTCTATGTCTGTCTCTCTCTTTCTGACTCATTTCACTCAGCATGAAACTTTTCATGCCCATCCACTTAACTACAAAATTCTTGACCTCCTTTTTTCTAACAGCTGCATAGTATTCCATTGTATAGATGTACCAAAGTTTCCTCAACCAGTCATCCGTTTGGGGGCATTCGGGTTTTTTCCAGATTCTGGCTATTGTAAACAGTGCTGCGATGAACATACATGTGCAGATGTTGTTTCGATTGTACTTTTTTGCCTCTCTGGGATATATTCCCAGCAGTGGTATTGCTGGGTCAAATGGGAATTCAATATCTAATTTTTTGAGAATCGTCCAAATTGTTTTCCAGAAGGGCTGAACCAGTCGGCATTCCCACCAGCAGTGAAGAAGGGTCCCTTTCTCCCCACATCCTCTCCAACAGCGGTTGCTTTTGTTCTTTTGGATGTGTGCTAGTCTCTGTGGTGTGAGGTGGTATCTCAAAGTTGTTTTGATCTGCATCTCTCTGATGATTAGTGATGCAGAGCACTTTTTCATGTGCCTTTTGGCCATTCGTATTTCTTCCTTGGTAAAGTTTCTGTTCATTTCTTCGCCCCATTTTTTGATGGGGTTGGATGTTTTCTTCTTGTAGAGTTCAACCAGTGCTTTATATACCATTGATATCAACCCCTTATCTGATGGGTATTGTGTAAATATCCTTTCCCATTCTGTGGATAGTCTTTGTATTCTGGTCACTGTATCTCTTGCGGTGCAGAAGCTTTTTAGTTTAATGTAGTCCCATTTGTTGATCTCTGTTTTTACTCGATTGCTTAGTTCCGTGTCACCTTTGAAGATACCTTTATCTTCAATATCGTGGAGGGTTTTGCCGACCTTGTCTTCAATGTACCTTATGGTTTGTGGTCTAATGTTGAGGTCTTTAATCCATTTTGATCTGACTTTTGTGCATGGTGTCAGGTCAAGGTCTAAACCCATTTTTTTGCATGTGGTTGTCCAGTTGTGCCAGCACCATTTGTTAAAGAGGCTTTCCTTGCTCCACTTCACATCTCTTGCTCCCTTATCAAAGATTAGATGATCATACATTTGGGGTTGTGTGTAGGGATATTCCACCCTGTTCCATTGGTCTACGGCTCTGCCTTTGTTCCAGTACCATGCTGTTTTAATTGTTACTGCTTTGTAGTAAAGTTTGAGGTTTGGGAGGGTGATGCCTCCCATCATCTTTTTCCCAAGAATTGTTTTAGCTATCCTTGGGCGTTTGTTTTGAATAAATATCTTTACAATATAAAACTTATTAAATAAGTTCTCTATTTATTTGTGATTCATTTGGTCACATCACCCGGTGTGACCAAAATTAAGCAATGCATAAACAAGATCTTCTCAATTTTATTCTAGAATAAATTTTATGTTTATTTCCGAATAAATTTTAAGTTTAAGAATAGGAGTGAAGACACAGCAGCGAGTCCCAGAAGACACCACAATTCCAGAGATCTCTCTGGGCCCCCTACGGAGCCAATTTCACCGGGGCACCCCAGATGGAGCAGGTGTGCTCTCCTCGCCTACTCCAGATGAAATCCTGGGGACCAAGAGCTTACACAAGCAAGGCTCAGGTATGCAGGTGCCAGGACTAAGTCTCCAGGCAACATGGCAGCAGAGGACCTGGGCTGTCCCTCCCCGGGTCCCCACCCACCCAGCTGATTGGCTGTCATGCCCACAATCTGCCTCCAGGTGCTGTTTTAGCGCACCAACAGCCCTGATCTAGAGACTCCCAACTGAATCCCAAAATGGATTAGTGCCCTACAGAGATGTCTCTAGAACCCAACCATTTACAATCTAGAATTCCAGAAGCATGTGGCCCCAAAAGCAGCCACGCAAGCTCTCATAATATTCAAAATGAACAATGGAAAATAAATTATCTAGTGTCTGCCCCCTGTAGGCAGGCTTGAATGGTGGCAGGAAAATTCAAGCAAAACATAAAGACCAAAAGTAGAGAGAGAGCATTGGGGAAATTGTCTGCCATAGAGGAAGTGTGAGAACTGGGATGGGGTAGGGAGGATACTGGGGACACTGGTGGTGGAAAATGTGCACTGGTGGAGGGATGGGTGTGCGATCATTGTATGGCTGAATCTCAAACATGAAAGCTTTATACTGTATCTCATATTGATGCAATAAAAAAAGAGTAAAAGTGGTCCTAGGAATATACCCTAGTGACCCAAAAACAGAATTCAGAAAAACACATCTGCATTCCTAATGTTTATTATTTAATTATTTAATGGAGCACAGAATTTGGAAACAACCCAAGTGCCCAAAAACAAATAAGTGCTTAAAGAAATTATAGTACGTTGGGGCTGGAGTGATAATACAGCGAGTAGGGTGTTTGCCTTGCGCGCGGCCGATCCGGGTTTGATTTGCAGCATCTCATATGTTCCCCTGACCACTGCCAGGAGTAATTCCTGGGTGCAAAGCCAAGAGTAGCCCCTGGAGTCACATCACCCGGTGTGACCCAAAAAGCGAAAAAAAAAGAAAAGAAAAGAAACTATAGTACATCTACACAATGGAACACTATGTAGCTGTTAGGGAAAATGAAGTCTTGAAATTCACTTATACATGGATAGACATGGAGAGTATTATGCAGAGTAAAATCAGTCCAGTGGGAGAGGGACAAAGAGAATTGATTGCACTCATTTGTGAAACATTAAAAAAACATATAGTATGTGAATATATATGTATATATATTATATATATGAATATATATATTATATATGAATATATATGTCCCAAGGACAGCAGAAACAAGGGCCAGGAGGACTGGCTCATGGCAAAAAACTTGTCACAGAGGGGGAGGGTGGATACAGTTAGGACAGAGAAGGGACCGCTATGATAATGATAGTTGGAAATTATCACTCTGGACAGAAACTAAGTGCTGAAATGAGGTAAGGTGATATGCATGACACACTTTCAGTAACAAACCAAACCAAAATGTTTAAAAGGAAAATGAGAGAGATAAAGAGAGAGACAGAGAGAGAGAGTCTGCCACAGTGGCAGGCTTCGAGGGCAAGGCAGGGGGTTGGCAGGAGGAAAACTGGGGATGTAGGTGGCAGGAATTATGCACCAGTGAAGAGTGAAAAGAAGGGTTGGAACACTGCATGAATGAAACTCAGTCATGAAAACAACTTTGTAACTACATATCTCATGGTGATTCAATACAAAAATTTTTTAAAAAGAATAGGAGTGGTATCAAGCATAAAATGTACTAGCACATGAAAATAAAATAAAACATACTGCATGGATTTTGTAACTTATTAAATTATAAGTGATAAACTCCAATGTCTTCTTATGCATAAACTGTTTCCATATCTGTAATTGGCTGAGCTTTAAAATTGGTACTTTATACCTTGATTAAAAACTTTAAACAAAATACAATCTAAATGTAATGGAATTATTTATAATAATATTGAGAAGTTCTAAGAATCCTTGAGTCAATTAATAAAGTACTTCTCTAAAGACTCCTTTTTTAAAAAAATAAGTTGTAACTTAAAACTATAAAAAAATGTACTGTCGTATAAAAATTTTCATTTCTATGTTCCATGCCCAACTTGTAAAAGAATTTTGCAGTTAAATTTTTCTAAATGTGTATATGTAAATAAATTTGTAACTGTTGACAACTATAGCTTATATCTCACAATTGGTAGATTATTATAGTGAAATGCAGTGATGAATTACAGATGCTCCACAACCACTTCCAACTGCAGCTCTGGTCTATCAGTTTCTTAATTTAGTAAGAACATTGTTTATGCCAAGATAATTCTATTCCACCTAAATTCATATTTGTATTATCATCACGATAAAATTATTTTACCTTCAGTATTGGATTTTTCAGCTTTATAAAATTTAAAAACATTTACAAATAAAAATTATTAAAGTCAGAAGTTATATCTTTAACAAAATAAACATCCAAAAGCTATACTTTGGTTGCATAAATTGGATGAAAAATTAAGCCACTAACTGAAATTAACCAGTTTTCCATTCAAAGCATCTAATGTCACAGATATAAGACTGTCATCGATTCACAGTTTGTGAAGATCATTTTCTGGTAATAAGGCCAAATCATTAGCAATTATATTTTCATTCTTAGTAGTGAAAATGCATGAGGAAACATGGAATTGAAAATTAATAAAATTAATGCAAGGAAATCATCATTTAATCTAATTAAAAGTCTACATTTCATAGAATGCTACATAAATTCACATTCTGCTGCTAATTGTTGAAATAGTTTTGATCTTAAAGCTTTCAAATGGTCAGTGATAATACTAAGACTTCTAGTTGGGTGGAATATGTTGATAAACATAAATTTAAATATACCTTATTTATTCCCATTGCTCATCGATTTTCTCGAGCGGGCACCAGTAACACCTCCATTTTGAGACTTGCTGTTACTGTTTTTGGCATATTGAATATGCCACGGGTAGCTTTCGAGGCTCTGCTGGGTGGGCGAGATACTCTCAGTATCTTGCCCGGCTCTCCGAGAAGGGTGGAAGAATCGAACCCGGGTCGGCTGCGTGAAAGGCAAATGCCCTACACACTGTGCTATCGCTCCACCCCTACCTTATTTATTACTTCCAAAAAAATAAAATACTCAAGTATATGTACAACAGGCATCTTGATAATTACAAAATGCTGATTGAAACATAAAAGAAAAACAAATAAAAAGATTAACATAGGAACTGAAGAGATAATACAGCTGGTAGGGCTCTTCCCTTGTATGCAGCAGATCTGGGCACAATTTCCATCATCCAATATAGTTCCATGAGCACAATCAGGAGTAATTCCTGAGTGCAGAGCCAGGAGTAACCCTTGAGCATCGCCAAGTATGACCCAAAAATGAAACAAAAAAAAGTAGTGGTATACTGTGATTGTTGTTTAGAAAATAACATACTAAATATGTGAATTCTCTCCAAACTGATTAAAGCGAAATTTTTGTTTTGTTTTTCAGGGACACACCCAGCAGTGATCAGGGCTAACTCCAGAGTCTGTAATCAGGGACCACACCTGGCAGTACTCAGGGGACTACATGTGGTCCTGGGGATCAAACCTGGGTTGGAAAAGTGCAAGGTAAGCACCCTACTTTATATACTATCTCTCCAGCCCCAAACTCTTCTGTTCATTTGATCTTGGTTTTGGATTATACGACATGGTGCTCACCCTTGGCAGAGCTCAGGGTGCTGGGGATTGAACCTGAGTCAGTCACATGCAAGGCAAGTGGCCTACCTGCTGTACTATCATTCCAGTCCCACATATCATGTTTATAACCCCAAATTGGAAACAACTCAACATCCACAGACTGACAAATGGGCAAACAAAATGTGGTATATCTGTGGCATGATAACCTATGTAAAGTGGAGAGCAGGGAGGGTATAATCTCAAGAAGGGAGGACTACTGACTCACCCCCCTTCCATCACACAGGGAAATATCTGGGAGGGTTAAATTACTGGGAGGGTAAAGTCTGTAACAATCCCCTGCAAGGCATGAACTCTAGCAACCCACGGGGCAGCTGTTAGACTCCAATGAAATGCACTAGATCTACAAAACACAGAAACTGGTCTCCACCACCCAAGTACTCAGGGAGCCATGAACTCAAGCTTGAGCAAGGAGTCATTCTTTGCAGGAAAAGGAAAAGCAATTCTAACCTAAGTTTCCAGCTAAGCTAACTTTCCAGATCCATTGTCTTCCCTCACAGAAAAGAATTTGAAGAGGAGATGAATAGAGAAGTAAAAATAGTTTTATTTGAAGAAACATGAGAGAGGGGCCAGAGTACAGATAGTAGGGCATTTGCCTTGCACACGACGGACTGAGGTTCAATCCCTGGCATCTTATATGGTCCCCCCCCAAGCAGTGCCAGGAGTAACTCCTGAGTGCAGAGCTAGGAGTAACCCCTGAGCATCGCTGGGTGTGACCTAAAAAGAATTGAAAGAAAGAAATGAGAGAGAGAGAGAGAGAGAGAAATTTACATGTACAAGAGTACATGTCACATGTACAAGAGTGAGCACAGATTTCCCCTAAGGGGAGAGAATCAAGAGTAAATATCTCAGGATGAGATGCAGGCAAATCCCTAAAATGGAGCATACACACAGTTCAGCTTGCCTTTACAAAGTTAGTTTTATAGGCTTTTCCAAAACTTACCTCACATGTGGTTGACCCTGGTTCAATGCTGATGCCATATATGATCCCCCAAGCACGGTAAGAAGTGATCCCTGAACACAGAGCCAGGAATAAGCCGTGATCATCTTCAGGTGTGGCCCAAACTATATATCTATAATATATAGAAATACATTGGATTTTATCAGTGCCTATTTCCTTGTTGTGATGATTCTGCTGTAATTATGCAAGATGCCACCACTGGGTAGTACTGTAGCACTGTCATCCCAGAGTTCATAGATTTGCTCAAGCGGACACCAGTAACGCCTCCATTGTGAGACTTGTTACTGTTTTTGGCATATCGAATACACCACGGGTAGCTTGCTAGGCTCTGCCATGTGGGCGGGATACTCTTGGTAGCTTGCTGGGCTCTCCAAGAGGGCAAGGCAAATGCCCTACCCGCTGTGCTATCACTCCAACACACTAGGTAAAGTATAAAAGAGATATCTTGTATTATTTCTTATACCTACATGTGAGTATATAGTTATCTCAAAAGAAAACCATATAAAATTTATCCCAATATCTAGATTAAGCAAAATTACATGTGCAGGGACCAGAGTGTACAGCAGGTAGGTCATTTGCCTGAGTTGGATTCCCAGGACCCTATATGGTCCCTCAAGCCCAGCAAGAAGTGATCCTTGAGCACAGAGCCAGGAGTAAACCCTGAGTACTATTGGGTGTGGCTCCAACCGCCTGTCCAAACACACACACACACACACACACACACACACACACACACACTCTCAAAACTACATGCTCAATTACATACTAACTTTAGTTATCTACAAAATAATAAGTTTGAGAAACTGCTATTGCTTTTCTATAAGACAAAAATCTGTCACCCCAAATAAGTCTTTGGTGAAAGGTTAATTTTATGGGAGGAGCCCTGAAGGCAGAATGGATGTTACCAATTTACATGTAAACTTCCTCTTAAATTCTCTCCTATCTACCTGCTGAGCACTTAATCTCCTTATCTATTTTTAGTGGAGGAGGCACTGTAGCACTGTCTCCCGTTGTTCATCAATTTGCTTGAACAGGCACCAGTAACGTCTCCATTGTGAGACTTGTTATTACTCTTTTTGGCACAGGTAGCATGTCAGGCTTTGCCGTGTGGGCAGGATATTCTCGGTAGCTGGCCGGGCTCTCTGAGAGGGATGGAGAAAACGAGCCTGGGTCAGCCTTGTGCAAGGCAAACGCCCAACCCACTGTGCTATCTTTCCAGCCCCAGTGGAGAAGGCAGGAATGAAATCCGGATGCCTTTGTCCAATGTTTATAGAACCCAGATGGATACAGGATAATCTCTTTGGTGCACAGACTGCAAAGACTAGTTTCCTTAACCCTTTGTATTATTTTTTTGATTTCTATGTAATTGTTTTCTGCTCTAATTTTTTTCCTTCCATTTCCTTTGAGATTTATTTGTTCTTTTTCTAGTTTCTCAAGCTGAGTCTAGATCATTGATTTGGCCTTTTTCTTCTTTCCAAACATAAGCTTGTATTGCTATGAACCTCCCCCTTAGAGTCTTTTAGTTGTGGTCCATAAGATCTGACAGTTTATATCTTCATTCTCAGTCATTTTGAGAAATCTTTTTAATTGTTCTCTGATTTCCTCTTTAATCTATAATAATTTAGTAATTTAATGATATGTTGTTCAATATCATAAGCCTTATCACTATTATAAATTTATAGCCAAAATGTTAATAAAAATTATACATATATACATACATATATAGAGATATGTGTGTAGATGCATACATATCTAGATAGAGAGATAGATATGATCTCCTGAGCACTGCCAGGAGTAACTGAGCACACTGCCTGTGGCCCCCAAACCAATAGCTCACAGAGTTAGTGCTCAGGGTGTTAGCACAAAAGTGGACTTTCCTATGCTGGTGGGTTCTTGAGAATTGTATAAAAGATTGAAAGCTAGTTTATTGTACAAAAAAGGTGGATGGTTCCAGGTTCCTCCTTAGAAGTCCAAGGCCTCTTCCTTACCGATGAAGAATGACCAGGTCCTGTCCCTGACGCTGCCCAGTCCTGTGAAGGACTTTCGTGTACTGTCCCATGCTGTCTACTCACCTTCCATGAGCAACGGCCAGGTCCTGTCTGTGCACTGCTCTCTATCCCTTGTATGCTCTCCTCCACTTCCTGCCACAGCCATCGACGCGGGCAAGAGCCCTATGTTCCAGACTTCACTAGGTCTCCCAGCTGTACCCCAGCAGTTCCTGTCATCTAGTCCTGGTTTTCCTCCCCTCCAGCCACGGCCACAGGTGTATGGGTGAGAGTCCTGTGCTCGTCACTATGAGAGAAAAAGAGAGAGAGAGAGAGAGAGAGAGAGAGAGGAGAGGAGGGGGAGGCTGGGGGCTTTCTTTCACCGCAGCAATCCCACTGTACACTCTGACTGGCTACCTGTTCCATGGGCAGAGATTTAAAGTGACCTGGTGCTCTACACCTCAGCTCCTGCTGTATGGGGGTATCATATAAAGTGCTGAGAATCGAACCAAGGTCAGTTGTGCACAAGACAAACAATCCTACCCACTGTATTGTCACTCCAGTCTCTAAAAATAGATAATGTAAAAATAAATTGTAAAGCTTGCTGGAAAAAAAGAGTGACTTGCTATCAGTTAGAGTCTATATGTTTCTTGTTTCTGCAGCAAAGCAGTAAAACTGGTGGGAGGAATATTGGTAATTCATTTCTGTTTTAAACAAGCAAGTTTTCTTGACAGGCAGCTGTAGTGGTGATACTTGGTCTTTTTTGCCTTTGTTATCTGAGAAAACATGGTAGAAGTTGAAGACATGGAGAAGCAAAAACCTTCAGAAATCCTGGTGAAAATGTAGGCCAGAATGCCCTGTGATTTCAGAGAGCTGTTGACTGGAGAGAATACATTACATTGGGTTGTCTGATAACTCTAACCAGATGTTTGATTCCTATATCTTCTGGTCAGGTAAGCCCATATCTTCATCAAATGCTACATATACTTGAGAAATAGTATGTTTTACGATGTTTTACTCTTATTACAAAAAGAAAAACATTTCTTTTTTTAATTAATTTTTTAAATTTTATTGAATCACCGTGAGATAGTTACAAGCTTTCATGTTTGGGTTACAATCTCACAATGATCAAACACCCATCCCTCCACCAATGCACATTCCCCACCACCAATATCCCGGGTATACCTCCCCTTTCCCACCCTCCCCCTGCCTCCATGGCAGACAATATTCTCCATATTCGCTCTCTACTTTTAGGCATTATAGCTTGCAACACAGACACTGAGAGGTCATCATGTTTGGTCCATTATCTACTTTCGGCATGCATTTCCCATCCCAATTGGTTCCTCCAGCCATTATTTTCTTAGTGATCCCTTCTCTATTCCTTCTGCCTTCTCCCCTCCACTCATGAAACAGTCTTCCAGCTATGGGGCAATCCCCCTGGCCCTTGTATCTACCATCCTTGGGTGTCATCCTCATGTGATACACTCCACAAATGAGTGCAGTCCCTCTGTCTGTCCCTCTCGAGAAACACATTCTTAATCTTTGCTCCTGCCCTGAAATCAGGCTGTTGTTAGTGGTAAATTTCTCTGAAGAGAAATATTCCATGAAAATAACCTCCCAAAGTCATGTCTCGTAGTCTGAAATATTTTGGAAATCACTTTCTCCGAAAGCCCAATTATGAGACCACAGATTTCTTCTATTACCTGAGAACATCGTTCTCTGTGTTAACTTCTTTGCTCAGATTGATTCACATGATATGACATTTAAAATCAGCATTTAAGCAAATGAATTCACAGAGACAGTGTGCCATATTAATAGAGAAAATTGTAATTGTTTTGAAGTAATTAATTGGTGGAAATTGTGAAAAGCTCAAGGATATTGCATTCATCTTGGTGAGGCATAAACATTTATCCTGTGTAAATTTTAAATGAATGTCTTCTGGGGGTGGGCGGGGGGAGGGGGGATGGAATTGGGAGGTGGCAGGGATACTGGGTTCACTGGTGGTGGAGAATGGACACTGGTAAAGGGAGGGGTGTTCGAACATTGTATGAGGGAAACACAAGTATGAAAATGTGTAAATCTGTTACTGTACCCTCATGGTGATTCACTAATTAATAAATAAATTAAAAAATAGAAAAAGAAAATGTCTTCTGTGCAACTTGCAATCGTCCCTCGTACCTATTTCTCTTTTACTATTCACCAAGACTATCAATAGCATTGGACACTGTCACCTTCCACCTTCCTCAATACTGCTTAAAGTGAGCCTTAACGACTGTCACCGTGTTCTGCATTTCTAGCTTGAGAGTAACAGGAATCTGTACCACAAACAAATACATAGGGAGTTACTGGTACAGGCATCAACCTAACATCCTGGTATTTCCAGCTATAAAACATCTTTTGGGGCACCTTTTTTCTTTCATGCAACCCCTTTCGATTTGGCACATCAGCTTTCTATCCACTGGCACAGAGACCAATCTATAGACCTAGTGAATTTCCATTTGCCCGTGTCTATACCAGTCCCTGATTTTTATTCTTCCCATTAATTCTTTAAACCTTCCCCAGACATCTCTCTCTCTCTCACGCGCACACACACACACACACACACAGAGTGAATTGCGAAGTTCTTGTGTTGTTCATTTTAGCAACCACATATGATATCCGTTAATTAAATTTCTTGATCAAAAAAAAACCTAGTGGAACAGAGAAGGCAGTAAAGCGCTGTTGGAAATTTGTTGCTGCTTATAAATTTGGAGGACTTAATGGGCTAAAAGCAAAGGGAAAGTAATTAATTGCAAAGCACTAAATTTCCTGTAAGGATACAAGCAAAGCCTAAATAACAGCATTAAAAGCTGTAAGATAATAATTCATGGGGGCATACTTATTAAATAAAATGTATCTCAGAGTTTAAGCTCCTGAAATAAATTATTTTCCAAAGTCCATAAACGGAATTCTATCCCTCTCACATTTACAATACATGTGGAGAGAGTTGTCCGAGTCAAAAAGTTTGGACAAAGAGAATGATCTCCTTACCCTACTCCCTCACATGAGATAGCAATCTGAAGCTGACTAAAGCAGGAAGCTGCAGAAAGCAACAGCTGCCACAGTGAGCAGTCCATTTGGCTCATTGCTTCCACGGCAGCTGGAAGTTTATGCAACTGACACATACAGGTTTCCAAATGGCAAGGAAAGGACAGACCTTCAAACAAGAGGCCTGCTTCATGGAGAGTAGGAACCGACAAACAGGCGCAATCTGAGCAGTAGCTTTTCCATCCAGAAAGCAGAGAGTCTTAGCCTCTATAATGAAAAGTGAAATTCTGCCTTAGTTTACAACCATATAGCTTATCATACTAATTTTCTGAGAAAAACCTTCAGAGTCTGAATTTATACTGCCCAGCATCCAGCCAATTGAACCCACAAATGAACATCGGGGTCCTTTTTAACTTGTAAAAGAAATTTAGACGTACCTTATGTTCATTTTTCTGAGCAGAGGATTCATAAGCCCCAGAAGTACTCTTGAAGCACATCTTGAATTTCAAAAAGATCAAGGCCACTAGACCAGCCATCTGCAGACTCTGGGTCCTCTGTTAGAATTTCAGTGAAAAATTAGTCATAAAATTTAAGCCAGGCAAGAACTAAATAATACCTCCAAATTCAAGGGAAATGTACATGCTGCCACACACTTCCATGATGCCAGCACTGCTATGTAGTCCTCCCTGAACACCACCAGGAGTGATTCCAGGATAAAGCCATGGTTGAGTTCTAGTGTGTCCACAAAATCCTAAAAGCAAAACTGAAAAATCAGAATTAGAGCTTACTTGGGCTCAAATAAAAATTGTGCTTCCCTTTCTGCACCACAAAAAATAAATGAGCAAACTACAGAGAGAGTGCACGGAATGGGAGAGAATATTTACCCAATACCCATCTGATAAGGGATTAATATCTAAGATATACAAGACACTAGTAGAATTGTACAAGAAAAAAACTCCAATCCCATCAAAAAATGGGGAGAAGTGAACAAGAAGCTTCCTAAAAAAAGAAATACAATTGGCCAAAAGGCACATGAAAAATGCTCCATATTGCTAATCATCAGGGAGATGTAAGTCAGACCAACAATGAGATATCATCTCACACTACAGAGATTGGCACACATTCAAAAAGCAACTAGTGTTGGCGTGGATGTGGGGAAAAAGGGACACTCTTTCACTATTGGTAGGAATGCCGGCTGGTCCAGCTGTTTTGGAAAACAATATGGGCTTTCCTTCAAAAACTAGAAATTGAGCTTCTATATGGCTTTGCAATACAATTTCTGGGAATATACCCCAACGATGCAAAAAAAGCACAGTAGAAATGACATCTGGACCTGTATGTTCATTGCAGCACTGTTCACAATAGCCAGAATCTGGAAATAACCCGAGTGCCTGAGAACAGATGACTGGTTAAAGAAACATTTCTACATCTACACAGTGGAATACTATGCAGCTGTTAAGAGAGACTGAGTCATGAAATTTGCTTATAAATGGATGGACATGGAGAATATCGTGCTAAGTGAAATGAGTCAGAAAGAGAGAGGAACAGACACAGAAGGACTGCACTCATTTGTGGAATATAAAATAACATAATATGAGACTTGACACCCAAGGACACAAGGGCCAGGAATATTGCCCCATAGTTGGAAGCCTGCCTCATAAGCTGAGGGAGAAGGCAGCTGGATTAGAGAAAGGATCACTAAGTCAATGATGGTTGTTGGAATCATTCAAGATGGGAGATGTGTGCTGAAAGTAGATAAAGGACCAAACATGATAACCTCTCAGAATCTGTATTGCAAACCATAATGCCCAAAAGTAGAGAGAGAGTATGGGGGAAATTTTCTGCCATGGAGGCAGAAGGAGGGTTTGAAATAGGGGGGTATACTGGGGACATTGGTGGTGGAGAATGTGTACTGGTAGAGGGATAGGGTTTGGTCATTGTATGACTGAAACTCTAAACATGAAAGCTTTGTAACTGTATCTCACAGTGATTAAAAAAATTGTGCTTCCACCATTTCAGATAGGCTTTGTTAGAAGAATATTCAAATAAATTTATTGATTTATATACAAATAAAAGGATTTTCTCCTATTGATTTAGCCCTCTAACCCCTGGACGTTAATGGATGTTAATCTAAATACCATAACACAAGCCTGATCCCCTGAAGTCTATCATTTCATGAAAGCTTTGGGAGCTGACACTGCTTCTCCCCACCTTCTGCTTTCCACACTAGAATTACAGCCAGCCTTGCCCAGTGGGAGTTTTGCCTGTGCCTGGCAAGTTTACAAATTTAGACTTTGTGGTTCAAGAGCTCCATCTTGAGGTATGATCTGTTTCTTTCAGTTCTCTGTGTTTGGGAAGAGAGGCAAATTTCTGCTACATCACAGGGACTTATACTCACCAAATGCTTTTACATTTTCTTAGCTAAAACCCAAGACTGTAAGACAATGACATGATTCTGAGCGAATACAATAAACTTTTCAGGGCCAGTTGGATTCTTTGACAAGTATAATTATCTTTTCTGCTCGAGGCAGGTTAAGTTTCCCTCCCCGCCTGGAGCAGAACCCCTGCAGCCGAAGACCTCTGGAACCTAGCCACAGCTATGCTCAAAGCCCCTCTCCACATGTTCGGAGAAGCCTCATGCATGAAGGAACTGGCAAAGGAACACAGGTGTTCAGGACCCGGGGCTGAGATCTCCAAGCCTGCTCGAATCAGGACTGGGCCTCCTCCTCCAGTAGCTTGCAGCAACACCCAGAAACTGCCCCTGGCACCATGTAATCCCATCAATGGCCAACATCCAGAGACTATAAAACAAAGCTCCCTGAACAGCCCAGTTCTCCCTCTCAGAGAACCTGGCAAACTACAGAGAGTTTCCTGCCTGCACAGGAGAGCCTGGCAAGCTCACTGTGGCATATCCATATGCCAAAAACAGTAACAATGATGGGTCTCATTCCCCTGACCCTGAAAGAGCCTCCAATGTGGCACCGATGGGAAGGACTAGTAAAGAGAGGCTGCTAAAATCTCAGGGCTACGACAAATGGAGACGTTACTGGGCCTGCTTGAGCAAATCATCGATCAACAGGATGACAGTGATACAGTGATACAGTGAATTACCCTTTAACAATAATCACAGCATCAAAGTCATTTCCTTCTTTCTTTATGTTTACAAAGATGGCTGTTGGTTGTAGTTTCTGAAGCCACATTATTGGAATTTCTGGGTGCCAGGGGAAAAGGTACATGTAATTCACATTCTCCTCTGAGAGCTAAGTCCCCACTTACATCCTCTGAGCCCTTTCACAAGCTTCTACTTCCAAGCAATCAGCCAGGATTAGATGTAGGTGGGAGGCCTCATGGCAGCAAGCCTCTGAACCCTTAAGTGCCACATCATAACACCAGATCCCGAAATCCACAGGCAGGTAAGTAACTCCCTGTCTGTAACTCATGTCAGAGTAAGTGCAAATCTAATACCAGAAACATTTCTACCTGAGACATATTCTGAGACAAAGTTTTTCAGTTGTACCAGAGTAACAGCAGCTCCCTGAACATACCAGGTAGCTTCGTATATCCATTTCTTCCCTTATGCTGTTTCTACTGTATGAATTGTAACCTCTCTATCCTCCTCCCACTTCATCAGTAATGCAGTTTGCTTGGTGAGTTCCCAATATTTCAAAACATATCATCCAATAAACCCTCCAACTCACCCACTCAGCTTCTGCAGGAATAACAACATGCTGTTTCTTATGTCTTTTCATAGGATAATGACCAAACTTCCACTGGTACTGTCATCACAGTACCATCCTATGATGTATCATGGAATAATTTTTGTGTAGTTCTACTTCATGAACAAGAATGTAGGCACATATAAGTACCATCTTCTCCATTTCAGTATCTTCATAGATTCTAGGAGACAATGGATAAACAATGTATGTTGAAAGACAATGCTGTCTTATCAACAGTAGACATGCTATTAGGACATGATTTTTTAAAATTTAGTATAAGACTAGAAGGAAAAACTAAATATTAGCAAGAGAGGAAAAAATTAAAAATGAGATACTGGGGTCCTTACAGGTTTCTTTCTACTTCTTTTTGATACCAAGTGTTTTTTATGTGGATTTTTTTCTTTTTGGGTCACATCCATGTTATTCCTGGCTCTGAACTCAGGAATTACTCCTGGCAGTGCTCAGGGGACTATATGGGATGCTGGGAATTGAACCCGGGTAGGCTGCATGCAAGGCAAACACCCTACCCGCTGTGCTATCGCTCCAACCCCAATACCTAGTTTTCTTAAGAGTGAGTTGTTTCATTCAAAAGAACAAAAGCAACCAGTGCTGGTGTGGATGTGGGGGAAAAGGGACACTCCTTCACTGTTGGTGGGAATGCCAACTGGTCCAGCCTTCCTGGAAAACAATATGGACAGTCCTTCAAAAACTAGAAATTAAGCTTCCATATGACCCCGCAATACCACATCTGGGAATATATCCCAAGGATGCAAAAGAGCACAGTAGAAATGACATCTGTACCTATATATTCATTGCAGCACTGTTCACAATAGCCAGAATCTGGAAACAACCCAAGTGCCCTAAAAGAGATGACTGGTTAAAGAAACTTTGGTACATCTACACAATGGAATACTATGCAGCTGTCAGGAGAGATGAAGTCATGAAATTTGCTTATAAATGGGTAAATATGGAGAGTATCATGCTAAGTGAAATGAGTCAGAAAGAGAGGGACAGACAGAGAGGGACTGCACTCATTTGTGGAGTGTAGGGTAGCATCACATGAGGCTGACACCCAAGGACGGTAGATACAAGGGCCAGGAGGATTGCCCCATAGTTGGAAGGCTGCTTCATGAGCAGAGGGGAGAAGGCAGATGGACTAGAGAAGGGATCATTAAGAAAATGATGGCTGGAGGAACCAGTTGGGATGGGAGATGCATGCTGAAAGTAGATAATGGACCAAACATGATGACCTCTCAGTGTCTGTGTTGCAAGCTATGATGCCCAAAAGTAGAGAGAGAGTATGGGAAATATTGTCTGCCATAGAGGCAGGGGGAGTGTGGAGATGGGGGATATACCGGGGATATTGGTGGTGGGGAATGTGCACTGGTGGAGGGATGGGTGTTTGATCATTGTGAGATTGTAACCCAAACATGAAAGCTTGTAACTATCTCACGGTGATTCAATAAAATTTTTTTTAAAATGAGTGAGTTGTTTCCTTCTCTTATCCACATTCCAAATAGCTATGCCACAAAAAAATGTAAACATGAGCACTTTACAATTAAAACTGGATAGAGATGCACAAAAGAATCTCCTAACTGAGCAGTTCACTGCAGAGATGCCTACTGACATTAAGCCAAGCCACCTTCACCCGGGTCCCTCAGATGGAAACGGGCATCATCCCTCCACCTGCCCCCCAAGAAGCCCGGTGGCTACCAACTTTAGAATTCCAGGATCTCGAAGCCGCTCTCGCAGCCACATGACATCTTATGCTATTCATAGCGAGCAAAGGAGAGTATGGGGGAAATTGTCTGCCCTAGAGGCAGGGGGAGGGCTGGGGTGGAGGGAGAGGGATACTGGGGACATTGGTGGTGGAATATGTGCACTGGTGGAGAGTTAGGTGTTCGATCATTGTATGACTGAAATTCAAACATGAAAGCTTTGTAACTGTATCTCATGGTAATTCAATTAAAAAAATTTTAATAAAAGGAAACTGGATTTAAGCATTTGAAGCGACTATTTTTCTTAATGGTTGAAGACAATATAAAGAGACCGTGGAAGATGATTTCTTCCTTCCATGAGTATTCTTTCAGCATCTCCACCAGAATGTCTTCTAATCCCTTAAGTGAAAAGTGTCCAATACAAAATTCATGTCTTAATCAGAGGTGGGTAAAGTATGAATCTCTGACCAGATCCGATGTACTGCCTTGCTTTGTGAATAAAGTTGTATTTGAACACAGCAATGCCTTATTTGTTTGCACTTGGTCCAGGACTGCTTTCACACTACAGTGGTAGAGCTGAGTCATTACAAGCAGAGGTTGTTTGACTCACAAAGCCAAAAATATTTGCTTTTGAACCTTTATAGAAGGAATGTAACCAAGCCTAGATTCTTGACCCCAAAATGACGCCAAAACTGTGTACTTTATTTCAATTGCTGGCACTGCTATCTCAGGGATCCAAATATAATCTTTTCTCCTCTCATGGTCACCCACATGGCCAATCACTTTTCAGTCAAAACACTGCTCTTTCAACCTTCCACATGTCTCTAGAACTTGCCCCATCCCCACTCACTGCACTGGTTTAAGCAACACACTCTTTTACCTAAAATGTCCTACTTGTTCTCCCCACCTCCGTTCTAGAGCAACCTTTCAAAACTATCAATCTCATTATTTCACCCATTAGATTCCTTAAACTTAATTCCAACAAAAGTCTTTCCGTAACCTCGTATTGCTTTTAGAATAAAATATAAAATCATAAGTGTATTGGGCTGAAGTGATAGTACAGGTGGGTAGGTCAATTGCCTTGTATGCAGACATCATCATCATCATCATCATCATCATCCTATTCAGAGTTCTGACCAGATTAGCCAAGACCAAATTTAACTCTGGAAAACTGAAGAAAGAGTAAGAGAGAAACAGTGTTTCTGCCATGCCCCCCACCTCTCCCTCTCTCTCTCCCGGTCTCCCCCCTCCCCACCCCCATCTCTCTCTGTCCTTCCCCTCCCTCCGTTCCTTCCTCTCTCTCTTTCTTCCCCTCCCTCTCTCTCTTCCTCCCTCTCATACCCCTCTCCCTCTCCCTCCCTCCCTCTCTCTCTCACTGTCCTTGGAGTGACATCTCCAGCAGTGACTGAGTCTTTCCTGATCTCAGCTGTTGCTAGGGAACCCTGCTATGCCTCCAACCCTCAGGCTGATCCTTGCTTCTGGGTTTTGCTGACACTATCTTTTTCATTGTCCCTTAAGATCTGAGATGCTTCTCTAATTTGCTCTCTGGACTTTTCTAATCCTTTGTAATTTAACACCCACTATTAATTTTCTTTAATTAAACTACCTGGTTAATTTTTTTTCCTAACTAGATGGACTGACATAATTATGAAGTTATTGCCTTACATTTATAAGACATTGATCTGTATTGAAGAATGTCTATATTAGTAAGCACAGAACTTTGGGACAAATCTCTGTGAACAAAGACTGAAATATTCTTTTTCTCATTGCCAGATATCTTTTTTTGTAGTTCAGTGCTTCTTAATTTTCTTGACCTGCAATACCTTTCTGAGAAATTTTTGCACAACCCTCGGTTTTGCTCCAACCCTAAAATTATTTTTTAGAAAAGATTGAAATCTATATAAAAGGACATGGTAGAGGGAGAACGCAAAATCCTTAATTTATGAAGAGAAGAACCTCAAATATGAAATCAAAATTAAGCTTCTTTGAGACATAAAGATTGGACAAGAAATTTTTTGTAACTGACAGGGTCTAGTCTACAAAGACAAATAGAGAAAGGGAGCCTGGAGTGAAAGAAGAAACGAGAAAGTGGTACCAGGAATGATTTTTCTAGAAATATCAAAACTTTTAAACCAATTATTTCAAGCTGAGGAGTAAATTTCAGCTTGACAGTATGATGCAAAACCCAGGCAGAAGTGAAAATACAATCAATAAAACAGCAATTCTCAATAGACTGCAGGAAATTTTGTTCCCATAGAGAATAATACAAAAGTAATAACTGCCCCCTTAAACAGTGGGGAAACCATTCATGGAAGCCTGGAATTAAATGGAGCCTGAGAATCAGCTGACTATGAAAAGATCCACCGAAAATGCAGACACGTAAGAAATTTAAATAGAAGAAATTTTATGTATTGAACATATAAATTGACTTGCTTGCATTTCGATTTTTAAAATGTTTATTTTGTTCATTTAGGTCCCAAGAAGATGTGTTTTTTTTTTCTTTTTGGGTCACACCCGGCGATGCACAGGGGTCACTCCTGGCTCATGCACTCAGGAATCACCCCTGGCGGTGCTCAGGGGACCATATGGGATGCTGGGATTCGAACCCGGGTCGGCCGCGTGCAAGGCAAACGCCCTACCCGCTGTGCTATCACTCCAGCCCCGAAGATGTGTTTTTTTAATAACTCCAATTAACATTGGTTAGAGTTTTATATTTTCATTATTATGAAAAAATCTGTGGAAATTCTTTTTTATTTGAGAATGAAAATTTACATTTTCAAATGTAAAAAAAATCTGTGGAAATTAAAGTTAAACATGGTTAAGGCTATCAGACAGTTATTAAACCAATAAACAAACACTAATATTTTATTCAAATACTGACATCAAGAAAATTTGTGGTTTGTAAATTTAAGTAAATAAAGTCTGAGACAAAGAATACATTGCAGTTTATTTAGGGGTGATTCTTAAAAGCTGGAACTGGGTATGGTGAGAATAAGATAGAAAAAGAAGCAAAGCCAATAAGGAGTAAATTATGGAGCTGGTTAAACTTCTTTGAGACATAAAGTTTGAACTTTGTAGAGAACTGAAGCTCAAAACCATTATGGAGCTTCTCAGATTCCATATAGAAGAGCGTAGTAGAATTACCTTCTCAAAGATGGAGGCTAAAGTATTTACCAACACTGTATCTCTGGGTACAGTGAAAAAAATCTTTTGTGACTTGAAAGAAATCCCTAAATAGAAAAACTAAATGACTCTGAATTATTGAGGAAGGAAGTTGGCATGCACAGAAACTGTCCCCTGCAGTGAAAGTCGGGTGAGTTAGGGCACAAAGTAGTATAAATTACAGTAAATCCACACCATACATAGCCCAGATGTTCTGCCTAAATAAGGGGCAGACTGTCAATAACTGTTTGATGTCATGACTAACTATAGTCTCTATTATAAGACTCAGAGAGCTAATGGAGTGAATATGGTCTTGGATGGTACTTTTAGACCCACATCTCTAATTGATATTCATTAACTCAGTCTTTTGCCCGTATGTGCTTCACTCTCAATGAGAAATTCAATTGATTCAGTTGCTTACTAATATTATTACTTATTACCTATATGACTTTTTTGCAATGGGGACATGGGGAAGGGTGGTGCTGGAGGGTGAAATTATGCCACATCCAGTAGTGCTCAGGAGTTGGTCCTGGCTTGGTGCTTGACGGTTGCTTCTAGTGGTGCTGGAGGTGGGGGTGGAGAGTACATGGGGAACGAGAGGTTGAAACTGCTACTCCAACATTCAAAATATGTGCTCTAGTCCTTTGAGTTATCTCCCAAGCTCAATCCCATGTTTTTATAATTTTGTAATATAGATGCTCCAGTAATTTATATTGACTGTACTTAAAAATTTCCAATTAATGATCATTTGTTGTTGAGCCATTTGCATTTATGATATATAGATGAGATAGAAAATAATCATAGCACACAACAGCTAATATTAAAACAAGACATATTGAAATCATTAAAGTTCAATTCTATGACACTAAGACCAGTGATGTGGTTCTAGCAGGAGAGCACAGGCGTTCCATGAGTCCAATCTCCATAATAAAGCCCTCACAATAATACAGAAATACAAACACCAAAATGGAAATATAATATAATTATGGCATTCTATGCCCTTTTTTTCTAGTGTATATATAACCAAATAAGGATAATTTCAGTAATTCCCAGTTACCTTGAGGAAAATTAAAGTAACCACCATAATAACAATTTTTATTAAATTTTTATGTTTGGGCTAGAGCAATAGCACAGCTAGTAGGGCATTTGCTTTGCATGTCGCCGACCCGGGTTTGATTCCCCCACCCCTCTCGGAGAGCCCGGCAAGCTACTCGTGGCATATTCAATATGTCAAAAACAGTAACAATAAGTCTCACAATGGAGACATTACTGGTGCCCACTCGAGCAAATCAATGAGCAATGGGACTACAGTGCAGTGCTGCAGTTTTATGTTTTTATTAAGACACCATGATTTACAAAGCTATTCACTGTTGAGCATTAAGCATATTTTTCAGCATCAATCCCATCACAGTGTCAACTTCCCCCACCAGTGTTCCCAGGTTCCCTCCCACTATCCCATCACTCTCCAGCCTGCCTCCTTGAAAGACACCTTTCTTTTTTTAATTATTATTTTTTATTTTTATTTTTTTAATCTTACTGAATCACCGTGAGATAGTTACAAGCTTTCATGTTTGGGTTACAATCTCACAATGATCAAACACCCATTCCTCCACCAGTGCACATTCCCCACCACAAATATCCTGGGTATACACCCCCTTTGCCACCCTCCCCCTGCCTCCATGGCAGACAATATTCCCCATACTCTCTCTCTACTTTTGGACATTATGGCTTGCAACACAGACACTGAGAGGTCATCACGTTTGGTCCATTATCTATTTGGGGCACACATCTCCCATCCCGACTGGTTCCTCCAGCCATCATTTTCTTAGTGACCCCTTCTCTACTCCATTTGCCCTCTCCCCTTCGCTCATGAAGCAGGCTTCCAGCTATGGGGCAATCCTCCTGGCCCTTGTATCTAGTGTCCTTGGGTGTCAGTCTCATGTGATGTTATTCTATACTCCACAAATGAGTGCAGTCCTTCTGTGTCTGTCTCTCTTTCTGACTCATTTCACTTAGCATGATACTCTCCAAGTCTATCCATTTATAAGCAAATTTCATGACTTCATCTCTCCTAAAAGCTGCATAGTATTCCATTGTGCAGATGTACCAATGTTTCTTTAACCAGTCATCTATTTTAGGGCACTCTGGTTGTTTCCAGATTTGGGCTATTGTGAACAGTGCTGCAATGAATATATAGGTACAGATGTCATTTCTTCTGTGTTTTTTGCATCCTCGGGATATATTCCCAGAAGTTGTATTGCAGGGTCATATGGAAGCTCAATTTTCAGTTTTTGAAGGACTGTCCATATTGTTTTCCAGAAAGGCTGGACCAGTCGGCATTCCCACCAACAGTGAAAGAGGATCCCTTTTTCCCCACATCCACGCCAGCACTGGTTGTTTTTATGTGCCAGTCTCTGTGGTGTGAGATAATATCTCACTGTTTTTTGATTTTCATCTCCCTGATGTCTAGCGATGTGGAGCATTTTTTCATGTGCCTTTTGGCCATTTGTATTTCTTTTTTGAGGAAACTTTTGTTCATTTCTTCTCCCAATTTTTTAATGGGGTTGGAGGTTTTTTTTCTTGTACAATTCTACTAGTGTCTTGCATATCCTTGATATTAATCCCTTATCAAATGGGTATTGTGTAAATATTGTTTCTCATTCTGTGGGCTCTTTCTGTATTTTGGTCACTGTTTCTTTTGAAGTGCAGAAGCTTCTTAGTTTGATGTAGTCCCATTTGCTTACGTTTGTTTCCACTTGCACGGTCAATGCTGTTTCATTTTTAAAGATGCTTTTAGCTTAAATGTCATGGAGAGTTCTGCCTACATTTTCTTCTATGAACCTTATAGATTCCTGTCTGATAATGAGGTTTTTAATCCACTTTGATCTGACGTTTTTGCCTGGCATTAGACAGAGGTCAGAGTTCATTTTTTTGCAGGTAGCTATCCAGTTTTCCCAGCACCACTTATTGAAGAGGCCTTCCTTGTTCCATTTTGCATTCTTGCTCCTTTGTCAAAGATTAAGTGGCCATATATTTGGAGGTCTGTGACAGGATATTCAATTCTGTTATATTGGTCTGCAGGCCTGTTTTTATACCAGTCTCATGCTGTTTTAATTACTACTGCTTTGTAGTAGAATTTGAAGTTGGGGAAGGTGATGCCAACCATCTTCTTTTTTCCCAGGATTGCTTTAGCTATTCATGGGTCTTTATTGTTCCATATAAATTTCAGGAGTGTTTTGTCTATTTCTTTAAAAAATGTCATGGATATCCTGAGAGGGACCGCATTAAATTTGTATAGTGCTTTGGGCAGTATTGCTATTTTGATAATGTTAATTCTTCCTATTCATGGGCAGGAAATGTGGAAAGACACCTTTCGAAATTAGGTTGGGGTGGTTTCAGTTTTGTTGACTCTGGTTTGGAAATATAACTCTACCCCACCTAGTATGCCCAAGGCCTCTTCCCCCTGCCCCTTTTACTTGCTGTACACTTCTTTTTGCTACCACCCTTGATTTCTTTCCCTCCCTGACCTCCTTCCTGCAGTATAAGATAATAAATAGTGGGATAACTCTATGACCCTTGGTCCCAGAATATAATAACTATTTAAATGAATCTCTTACTGCTGATGATTAATTTTGGTTATTTTTTCCTTTCAGATAAAAAAATCTTTCTAGATATAAATTTTTTGAATTTCAATATTTTGGTTTGTTTGAGGGTCACACCCAACAGTGCTCAAGAGTTACTCCTGGCTCTGTGCTTAGAGATCACTCTTGGCTACACTCAGGGGATCACATGAAATGTCAGAGTTTGAACATGAGTCTGCAGGTTCAAATACGTACAAGCAAGCACACTACCCACTGTACCATCTCTCCAGCTTCAGGGTAAAATGTTTTTAATGTCTTTAGCTATGACCCTCAAAGTCATTATACAATCCCAGATAAAATGGTACAATGCTTTTTGAACAAGATTGAATGAAAATGGGAAAGAATCCAAATATGTCACCATGACAGACAAGTCAAGTTTGGGTTAAGAACACTCAAATCCAGGTGGTCTATAATTTCATCCACTAGTCTAAGATGCATTTGCATTCAATATTTGCATTTTTGGTTCAGAACCCAGGTTGGACCATTTAAGACAATGGTCAGTACTGGTTTCATTTCCAGCTGCTTCAATAATCATCTAAGCAGTGGTTGTGTTTCCTGATTGGACCTTATGACTTTGGAGGAGACCCAACATTAAGGATTAGTCACAAATACATTTTCCATCAATAACTTATTCAAAGTACAACTTACTATTCCGTATCACAGAAATGAACCCCTCATTATTTTTATCACTGCAGGAAATACATGTGAATTTTAGATACCCTCCCCGTCTTGGCATTCAAGTGCATAGTCTATCAACTTCCTCACTTTCTTTCCCACTTTTAACTACACAAGTGTTTTGTGTATGCACCAAAATTCACAAAGACTCATATCACATGAACTGCAAACAAGAAAGACTACTTGAGTAAAATTTTACTTCTGCCACAGCTTAGTGATTTAAGCTTTTAAAGGCATTAAGAGGGCCAAGGGTAATGCCTGGTGCTAAAGTGTCTGCCTTGCATGCATGAGACCTGTGTTTGAACCCTGGCACCACACATACACAAAATACATTTAGAAGCCTCTACAAAAATATTTTTTTGGGGGGAAAGGTAAACCTTTATTTTGAAGAGATTTTAAATGGCCATGTAAAACCCCCATTTCATTTCCGAAATAGAAACAAATAACAAGGGGAAAAAAATTGGCTCTCTCGTTTGTGCCCTCTGCTGTCCTCGGCTGGTTGTAAACTGCGTTTCGGGAGCAGAGAACAGCGACGGGCCATCGTCCTATCAACCAACAGGGCACTGTCCTGAAACTATCTCAGGAGGTGCTCGGGGGAGAACAGTGAACAGTGGGGCCGTGGACAGACAGGCCTGGGGCTCAAACAGGCGCGTGCCCCGTGCCCAGGAAACAGTGTTTAAAACAGACATGCATGGGTCAGTTCCCCAGAACCTAGGCAGAGAAAGCTGGTAACCGTGAATGCAGCAGCAGAATTCAGGCTGGGTCTGTGGCTCCCAAAGGAGGGAACATTCGCCTCACTGCAGTCTCGCGGCCAGCCCTTCAGTCCCCTGGAAGCCCAGAGTGGGGCAACTGTAAGTCAGGTCTCCCGAGAACTGGTAGCTACCCTGAGTTAGGGGGGACGTGGGGAGGAGTGGCCCAGACACACCCCAGCAATGAGAGATCAAGGCATGCAAGTGTGACACTGTGGGCCAGAGGCCCCCTGAATGGGCTGCAGCTGCCCCGTGCTAGGAGAGGGGGTGCAGAGGCCTTGCTCAGCAGAGCCCAAATTATCATATTCCTTACAGAGAACAATATAACTGGATTAACAAATATACGTTTCTCATGTTTTGTTACATTTAAAAAGAAAATTAGATATTCCTTTTTTTTTTTTCGGTTTTTTGAGTCACACCTGGCTATGCACAGGGGTCATTCCTGGCTCATGCACTCAGGAATTACTCCTGGAGGTGCTCGGGGGGCCATATGGGATGCTGGGAATTGACCCGCGTCGGCCACGTGCAAGGCAAACACCCTACTAGTTGTGCAATCGCTCCAGCCCCTAAATTAGTTATTCTATGTAGTTGCACAATCTACCAAAACACTCCAATAGAAATTGCAGTTTTCCATAGTCTGTTTATAGTCAACAAAATTACTTCCAAGTAAAAAACGTTAACTAAGAAGTATTTAACATTCAGTGCAGTTTAGTAAGTTAAAGATGATCTTTCTAATTAATTGTACTAGATTAAATATCCATATAAAATGAACAATAATTATATAGTTCTTCCTTTCAAAAAATCTAAAGGACTACATGCCTAAAAGTGAAAGGTAAAATAATTAACCATTGCATGGGAAAACATGTATAACGTATGGAAATTGGCAAAGATTTCTTTAGTAGAACATAAAAAGCACTAACCGTGAAATAAGAACATAAACTGTGTTATACTAAAATTAGTAAATCTAATTTATCAGTAGAACATTTATGGAACTAAAGGGTAATCTACAGTGTGAGATAAATAAAGACAAAAGGAACTAATATTCTGAATATCAAGAATTGCTAATCAATAAGAAAAAGACAATTTAACAGAACATTGAACAAAATACTTTAAAATGTTTCATTACAGAAAATATGTAATGCCAAATAAAGAAGAGGAAAACATGCCCAAATCTCCTATTGTCTCAGAAATGTAAATTAATACCAGTATGAGATTGTTTTTGATTCCAGGGTGGAGTAAGTCCAAGGCTAGTAAATCTTCTTCCCCTGGTTGCAAATAAATTGCAGACAAAATATTGAGGACTAAAAGTAAGCTAAAGAAGAAAGAATAAATAAGAGTCAAAACTTTGGGAAGCATTTTATTACAGTGTGAGTTTATCATTTATTTTCTCCTTCTAAATTCTTACAGTGCTGTTCTGAGGCCACAGTCACAAAACTGTGAAAAGGCATCAATATGAAAGTTAAAACAGATAGAAAGTCCACCCCTATGGATCAAGGAGCCAGAAGAAATTGGGTCCTTTGGTCCAAAGACGGAGGAAGTTCTCTCTTGCACCTTTGCTGTAGTTCACACACCAGGTAAGAACTGCATTTAGGATTGGAGCAGTAGTACGGTGGGTAGGGCACTTGCCTTGCATGTGGCAGGTGCAGGTTCGACCCGCAGTACATGAATATAATCCCCCGAGTCCTTCCGTGAGTGATTTCTGAGCACAAAGCAAGGAGTAAGGCCTGAGCACCACTGGGTGTGACAAATAAAAAGGAAAAAAACAAAATGAAACAGAATTGTTTTGTACAAAATCCAACAGCAACAGTAACAACAACAAAAACAAAGGCCTGGAGAAATAGAACAGTGTGTAGAGAGTGTCTTGCATGCGGGTGACCCTGCACTGCTTATGGTTACAAGCTGCACTGCTTATGGTCCTCAGAGCACCAGCAGGAGGAATCCCTGAGAGGAAAGTCAGGAGTAAGCCCTGAGTACAGAGGGGGTGTAGCCCCCAAAACAAAACAAACAAAACAAACATTTGCACAGTGGTGGCGGCATGAGTGACTACAATTCAGAGGGAAAAATTCTGGTCATAAAACCAAGAAAGGAAGCCTTACAAGTCAAAAAGAGTGGAAGGCTTCCAAGAGAGAAGACCACTGGGAAAATATAATCTCCTAAATCTGTACAATTCCTTGTATGAATTCATACAAATTCTAGGCTCCCCACTAACTTATGGGGCTGGAGCAATAGCAAGGCAAAGTGCAAGGCAAACTGTGGGTAGGGCGTTTGCCTTGCACTCGGCTGACCCAGATTCAATTCCCAGCATCTCATATGGTCCCTGAGCAGCACTACCAAGGGTAATTCCTGAGTGCAGAGCCAGGAGTAACCCCTGTGTATCCCCTGGTGTGACCCAAAAAGCAAAAAAAAAAAAAAAAAAGTAAAGTTAAAAAAAAAAGTTTAGTTTGCAACAAAAAGACTCAAAGAAGCAGAGTGAAAAGATGTGAACTGAGGGATAAGTCGATCTATGGCCAAGTCCCACTAACCCTAAGTGGCACATATGAGGGAGCTACCAAAAGAAGCATGGCAAAGGCTTTGTAAACTAGGCTGTGTGTAGAATCACCCGTTCCCCCATTTTTGTGGGTGAGAATCTTAAAGTCTGAACCTAACTAGTTTAATTACATGACAGAGATAAATCAAGTTTCTCCAGATTGTACAGGATCTAGAGTTTTTACAACAAAATATTCCAAATGTCCAGGATAAAATAAAAAGTTGTACAACAGGGGCTGGATAGATACCACACTTGCCTTGTACACGGTCAACCTGGGTTCTATTCTCGAACCCCATATGGTCCCCCAAGGACCAGCAGGAGTAATCCCTGAGCACAGAACCAGGAGGAAGACCTGACCATTGCTGGGTATGGCCCCCAAACAAAACAAAACCAAAAAAGTACAAGGAAATAACTTTTTTTATGTCATCAATTATCAACAAGAACCAACTACATAATTGTTCTGATTATGGAATTTTTAAATAAATAATTATTATAACTATACTAACAAAAGCAACCATTTTTGATATGAATGAAAGATGTAAGTAGAGAAATAGAAATTGTAGAAGAGAAAAAGTTGGATTAAATTTTGAAACTGAAAATGTAATATATGAAAATGTTAAACTCCTAGGTAGATTTAAGTAAACTGGAAATAACAATAGAAATAGCAAAGTTGAATATAGATCAACAATCTTATTGATATTATTATTATTATTCACTATAAGAGGCATAAGACTGGAGCGATAGCATAGCGAGTAGGGCGTTTGCCTTGCATGCAGCTGACCCAGGTTTGATTATTCCATCCCTCTCGGAGAGCCCGGCAAGCCCAGAGTATCCCGCCTGCATGGCAGAGCCTGGCCAGCTACCCGTGGCATATTCAATGTGACAAAAACAGTAACAAGTCTCACAATGGAGACGTTACTGGTGCCCGCTCGAACAAATCGATGAACAACGGGACAACAGTGCAGACAGACAGTGCTTTATTAAAAGACATTTTGTTAAAAGATATTTTTAGTGAAATCTCAGGGATTATGAAATAATACAAAGATATAACAGCTCAATAACAGATCAATAATCAACAATGATTACTTTATATTTATAAATATTAATATACATTTATAAGATGCATTAAAATATGAATCTATAAATTTCATGTGTATTTATAGTTACTTAATATGTATTAAATATATTAATAAATTGTGTTTATATACCAGACTAATGAATATTATTCGATATAAAGAACAGATATAAAGAACAGATAATATTTTAATTTTTTATTAAAAAATTTTGACGTAGTTATTACATAGCAATTATTACAGAGGTCACTTTTGAAACTATTTCTTTTTAAATCTAGAGTACCCATTCTTCCACTGCTCTTGGAACAGACACAGTCCCTCTGTCAGGTAATTTAGATGACTTGGGGGCAGAGGAATTCTTATGAGGTGACTACATTGTCCTGCTGCGTGGGATCTGCATCAAGTCCAGACCAAAATTAAACAGAGAAAAATATGAGGTAGCCATCCATCCTAGTGTCACGAGAAAGCCTGCACAGAAATGATCCAAAACCAAATGTTTCTCATTCACACCCTACTTACTTTGTACTGTTTCCTGTTTCTGATACACCTACTCCTTTATGGTTTGAAATCCTAGATAACATTGTTCAAAATGGGCAATATCCACTGAAAGGAAGATTGGGCGCAATAGAAACTGCAGGCCCAGTGAGGAGAGGTGCTTTCTGTGGGTTAAAAAAAGGTAAATTTCCAGAGACACCAAGCAATATCTGCTTATCATTCCTAACATCTGTGAAGGAGTTTGGGAGTGACTTAGCTGAGTTGAGACCCAGATTAGATAGATATGCAGTACTTGTTTTAAAGGGGTCCTATCTGCCTTCTGGAAAAAAATTGTTGGTTTTAAGATATTTGGTATGAGACAGAGTATTGGCTTTACCTTGGCAATAAGAAGGGCCATGGCGTGGATGGTGGACATTGCATCTTGACTTGTGGCTGTGTGTATTTGTTAAACCTTTGGATGACTATTCACCAAGAAATGACTGCCATGTAAACTTTCAAAAGTCAAATAAAAGAAAAATAGACAAGATGTTTCACTCCTGAAACTTGTTGTTAGCTGGAAGCATCGTCTTTCCTCCTGAGTTTCTCCCTGGGGTGTCTATGTTGTGGCGATTCCATGGAAAGAATCATTGAGAGAGTATCAAGTGACCATGATCCTGCATGTCATTTAACATGCTTCTACCATATTCTATTAGCTGGAAGCCACAGTTGCCTATAGGGGGTGGGAGTGAGCTAAACTACGCCTCTGAGCAAATGATTGAGAATAGGGCACTATTTATGTTATTGTATTTTGTGAGTTTGAAAGCTGTGCTGAGTGGCCTCTGTGCTCAGTCTCTAGCCCTCATTCAGCCCGCAACTCCCTTCCCCCACATGGCCTTCAACTACAATGTAGTTGGTGATCGCTTCTCTGAGTTGCCCTTTCCCCGGAACGTGAGGCCAGCCTCGAAGCCATGGGGTCAACCTCCTGGTACTTATTTCTACAGTTCTTGGGTATTAGTCTCCCACTCTGATATTCTATATACCATAGATGAGTGCAGTCTTTCTATGTCTGTCTCTCTCTTTCTGACTCATTTCACTCAGCATGAAACTTTTCATGCCCATCCACTTAACTACAAAATTCTTGACTTCCTTTTTTCTAACAGCTGCATAGTATTCCATTGTATAGATGTACCAAAGTTTCCTCAACCAGTCATCCGTTTTGGGGCATTCGGGTTTTTTCCAGATTCTGGCTATTGTAAACAGTGCTGCGATGAACATACATGTGCAGATGTTGTTTCGATTGTACTTTTTTGCCTCTCTGGGATATATTCCCAGCAGTGGTATTGCTGGGTCAAATGGGAGCTCAACCTCTAGTTTTCTGAGAATCGTCCATACTGTTTTCCAAAAGGGCTGAACTAGCCGGCATTCCCACCAGCAGTGTAGAAGGGTCCCTTTCTCCCCACATCCTCTCCAACAGCGGTTGCTTTTGTTCTTTTGGATGTGTGCCAGTCTCTGTGGTGTGAGGTGGTATCTCATGGTTGTTTTGATCTGCATCTCTCTGATGATTAGTGATGCAGAGCACTTTTTCATGTGCCTTTTGGCCATTCGTATTCCACAACAGCTAATTAGAGAGAGAGAACAGAAGGGAATGCCCTGCCACAGTGGCAGGGTGGGGTGGGGGGGAGATGGGATTGGGGAGGGTGGGAGGGACGCCTGGTTTACGGGTGGTGGAGAATGGGCACTGGTGAAGGGATGGGTTCCCGAACTTTGTATGAGGGAAGTATAACCACAAAAGTGTATAAATCTGTAACTGTACCCTCACGGTGATTCTCTAATTAAAAATAAATAAATTATTAAAAAAAAAAAAAAGCTGTGCTGAGGCAACTGCTACCCCTGCTCTATTTAGCCAGTCTGACTCTGCGGGTGATGCTTGGGCCTGAGGATGCAGCACTACTGGAGCCTGGTGGTGCCAGACTAGGGTCACCTAGGGGGCCATGAGGGCCACCTGTGGTGCTTAGGGGCCCCCATAACAATATGCTGGGGACTTGTAGTTACATCCATCTGTGGTGCTTAGAGGGAGGCATGTGACAGAGAGAGTTTAACAGGGTGCTGGAAATGAACTCTGATCTCTGGCCTATCATTCCAACTCCTCAAAACCACAACAATATGTTAGGAAGCAGGTAAACAGTAATGTGGATTTCATGCCCAATTCAATCAGCTTCATCAATGGCTGAATAAATAGCAGTATTTGTGGAAACATGAGAGACATCTCATATATATGCATATATTTATTCATCATATGTGCACCTATTGAGTAAGATCATCAAGTTAAAAATTTCTTCTTAAAAAAAATAAACAAGTACACAGTGGTGTGGGGAGATGACAAATTTTAAGGTGCTTGCCTTGTACCAGGTCCTACAAGTTCTATTCCTGGTACCACATATGGTTACCAGGACAGATCCGAGCACAAAGACAGGAATAAGTCCAAGCAGAGACAGCTGTGGCTCTCAATCCAAAAATACAGAAGAAAATAAACAAATCCTGGCAAAATTTTCAACCTGTTTTCATGAGAATTAAAATAACAAAATATTAAAATATTAATTTCTCTGAAATATAGTATCCAAGATCTAGGCTTGGTCACACTTATTTTAGAACTGTATGATAAAGGACAGACACGGTTGGCTGTCATTCCCTGTCCTTTGTCAGCCAGTTCTAACATACATGTTGTTATGAAAATGGCCATAAAATTTGTGGTGTTTGTGTATGTGTGTGTGTGTGTGTATGTGTGGTGAGATGCTGGAGTATCAAAACCAGAGTCTCATACGTGCAAGGCTTGTAATCTACTGAACTACATTTCTGGTTGTTTCCATAGTATTGCTAAATGATCCATGTGCCGGCCACATTCCTGCAGTATGCTTCAGGGATTCCAAAGATTTGGGGAACAAATTTATTGGCATTAACAGCTTTATTTTGTGCTTCTGCATGAGATGCTAGAGGGAGTTCTCAGTGAGATATTTCAACTTTTTAGAAACAAAAGATTATTACATGTTACATCATTATTTCCTTGCTGACTCATTTCTTTATTCATTCATCCATCAGTAACCTATATTTTTCACTAAACTGGTATTGAACTTCTATCAGGTACCAGGAACAAAATTTTGGAGATGTTAGGGTAAATGAGAGAAAAAGCCTTCTATATTGGGAAAAATGAAATTGACATATTTAGACTATGATAAATGCTGAAAGATAAGAAGTAGAATTTTGTAAATAATAAGTTTGGAGGCAATTACCTTTAAATGGGAAATTGTATGATTTTTGTCTTTTAGAGAAGCCAGATTTTCTAGCTGGTATAGAAGGAATTAAATATTTAGATACAAAGTATCTCATCACCTCAAATCGAGGTATTAGGAAGTATGAAATCTGTTGGAGAAGAACTTGACTTATTTAAAGAGGAGTGGCAGAAAAAGTGCTTGAAGCTAAAGGCAGAAGTAAAAAGTTTGATTAAGGTTAAATGGATTACAGTGTATAGATCTGAACTAGGTGATTATTTTTCAGTCAGCCATTGATTAAGCTGATTGAATTGGGCATGAACTCCACATTACTTTTTTTTAAAATTCTCGTGTAATCCTATCAACAGCCAACATCCAGAGACTATAAAACAAAGCTCCTGGAAGCCTAGTTCTCCCTCTCGGAGAACCTGGCAAGCTACCGAGGGTTTCCTGCCCACATGGGAAAGCCTGGCAAGCTCTCCATGGCATATTCATATGCCAAAAACAGTAACAATGATGGGTCTCATTCCCCTGACCCTGAAAGAACCTCCAATGTGGCACCGTTGGAAAGGACAAGTAAAGAGAGGCTTCTAAAATCTCAGGGCTAGGATGAATGGAGACGTTAGTGAGACCGCTTGAGAAGAGAAAATCGACCATGGATGATGATGATGATGATGATGATGATGATGATGATGATGAAAATATTTTATTAGGATATATTTTAATGAAGTCTCAGGGATTATAGAAGAACAGCAAATATATAACAGCTGCATAATTGAAGTAAAAGTTGAGGCAGTGAAAGATATTGACAGGAAAAGTACCTACTTTAAGAAATGATGGCAGAAAACTTCCCAGATCTATTATAAATCAAAACATTACACATTCAAGAATCTCTGTAAATGCCAAACAAAATTAACTGAAGAAAACTAAACAAAGACACATCATAATCAAATAGCTTAAATCAAATATGAAAAAAATCTTTAAAGCAACTAAAGGAAAATAACATACTACATATAGGAGCACAAAAATTCAAATGCATGCATATTTCTTATAAAAAGATTTTGTTAAGACAGAAAACCAGTATCTTTAGGTGTCAAATAGACTTTCTGTACTGTGGAGATCTGCGTTGTCTCTTGAACACGTACTTCTCTCTTTCCTCTCACACTCCACTAAGTAAATTTCTTTCAATAAAAACTACTCCGCTTCACACACAAAAAAAGTGCTAAAAGGAAAGAACAGGCAACCCAAAATTTTTTATCCAGGAATATCATCCAGAAAAAGGCAAAATAAATAGATTCTTAAGGAAAATTAAGAGAAGCAATCCATTAACAACAAACATGTTCTAAAATAAATACTAAAAGCAGTCCTCAGGCTGAAGAGAAATGATACTTGGAGATGGTGGAACTTCATAAAAAAAAGCAATAAAAATGGTAAATACCTGCGTATACATAGAAAACTATTTTGCTTCAGTTCTTTTGAAAAGAGATGAGTGCTTAAAGTCAAAACTATAGTGTCTGAAGAGGTTTAAATCAGTTGTGCATGTGGCAAATGTGACAATAGCCTATAACATAAAGGTTAAACGGACAGGAAGGAGGCATATATTATTGTAAGGCTTCTACATTTTACTTGAAGTCATAAATATTATCTCTAAGTATACTGGAAATGTTTTGTTTTGAGGTCACGCCCAGAAGTGCTCAGGGCTTACTCCGGACTCTAAGCTAAGGAGTCACTCATGGTGGGGCTTGGGGAACTCTATGGGGTGCAGGAAATCAAATTCAGGTCGGTTGCATGCAAGGCAAGCAGTCTATGCACTTGTACCAAAGTTTCTTTAACCAGTCATTTGTTCTAGGAAACTCGGATTGTTTATAGACTCTAGCTATTGTGAACAGTGCTGCAATAAAACATACAGGTACAGATGTCATTTCTACTGTGCTTTTTTTCACTCTTGCAATATATTCCCAGAAGTGGTACATCGACACAATGGAATACTATGCAGCTGTTAAGAGAGATGAAGTCATGAAATTTGCTTGTAAATGGATAGACATGGAGAGTATCAGGCTAAGTGAAATGAGTCATAAAGAGAGGGACAGACATAGAAGGATTGCACTCATTTGTGGAGTATAAAACAACATAACATGAGGCTGACACACAAGGACAGCAGATATAAAGGTCAGGAATCTGACTCTACAACTGGAAGCCTGCCTCATAAGCGGAGGGGAGAAGGCAGCTGGAATAGAGAAGGGATCACTAAGAAAATGATGGCTGGAGGAATTGGTCTGGATGGGAGATGTGTGTTGAAAGTAGATAATGGACCAAACATGATAACCTCCCAGTATCTGTATGGCAAACCATAATGCCCAAAAGTAGAGAGAGAGGGGGAAGGAGGGAAAGGTGGGGTATACCAGGGATATTGGTGGTGGGGAATGTGCACTGGTGGAGGGAAGGGTGTTTGATAATTGTGTGATTGTAACCCAAACAGGAAAGCTTTCAACTGTCTCACAATGATTCAATAAAATTTATAAAATAAAAAAAAGAAAGGCACAGAAAAACACCAAGGAAGGTAATTTAATAGGCTGGAGCATATACATAGCATCTGGGAAGTCCAAATGTAATGATCAGCACGTCATGAGCTGCTGGAAACTCCCAGGTGCAGCTGCTGATCACTGAGTAGGTTGTAGCTCTGAGCACCATTAGTTGTGCCCCCTGATCCCAAAAAAGAATGAGACAGAAGTGAATGTTGGATAACTAAACAATATCTGCAGATATAAAGACTTATTACAGCCCTATCAGTCTTTTTCATCTTACACTCAGGCATAAATATCTTGTTCAACTTACACTAAGGCATAAATATAAAATTAGCAATACAATTAAAATCAAGCTAAGTTTAAAGTTGTTTCTGCAGGCTCTCTGCTGAGAGGTGGCCCGAGTGGCCACACGTGCACGGCCTCTCCTTTGCTGGATGACCATGATCCCGGAGGCCAGCTAAACTACTTTTGGTACTAGCAATTCTTGCAGAAATGTCTCTAGACTGTGAACTAAGCCACTGCCCCATGCCGCCCCAAGAGGGGAAAGGTTTTTCTCTCTCAGCTTTTTCTTTGCAGCGGGGAAGGTATGGTGACTGCCATATTATAAGGACCACTAAAGAGAGGTACGAGCTTGCAATGATGCAATTTCTGGTAGAAATTTCCCTGACTTAGTTACTAAAATATAGAAATCCAAAACTGCATGGCCATGATAGCAATAGCGGTTGCGCGACCTCATATCCCTTCATTCTCAGCAATGGAAAACAAATTATCAAATGCTTCCTTTTCAGCAGGTCTGATTTTGGGGGGGAAACTCCAAACAATAATAGTGAGTTTTTTTGTTGAAATATTGAATGTAATCAAAGTAAAGAGAAAGTAAAGTGAAAATTATCAACTACACAGGCGGGGGTGGGATGGGATGGGAGGGGAGGTATACTGGGGTTCTTCGTGGTGGAATATGTGCACTGATGAAGGGATGGGTGTTCAATCATTGTATAACTGAGACTTAAACCTGAATGCTTTGTAACTTTCCACATGGTGATTCGATTAAAAAAAAAGTTGTTTCTGCAGTACAAAATGCTAGAAAACAGCATTTCAATAGCTAATAGATATGATGAAAATGAAATGTGACCAGTTATTTCATATCACCCATAATTGTCATATGTATATAAAATAGAAAGTCAACATATATATGCAGAGGCTCAAAATTGTATTGATTGTATATGCAGTTTTGAAAATAAATTTCAAAATGTATTTCATAAAATGAGAGAGTGGGTAGTGTGTTTGCCTTTCACATGACTGACCTAAGTTTAATCCCTGGCAACCTATATGGTTCCCAGAGCCTGCCAGGAGCGATCTCTAAGCTCAGAGCCTGGACTAAGCTCTGAGCAGAGCTAGCCATGGCGTATCCGATATGCCAAAACCAGTAACAACAAGCCTCACAATAGAGACATTATTGGTGCCCGCTCAAGAAAATCAATGAGCAGCAGGATGACAGTTACAGTGATCATCTGCCTACGGGGCAGACTTGGGTGGTGGTGGGAAAATTCGAAATAATGGTGGTGGGAAGGTGTAATGGTGCTGGGATTGGTGTTGAACAGTTGAACAGTTGAATATAAACAATTATTGGGAAAAATTATGTGAAAATAATTTTTTAAGTAATGTGGAGTTTATGCCTGTTTCAGTCAGCTTAATCAGTTGTGTAAACACACAAAAAAGAGGAAGAGGGGAGAAGCACAGCATCGGGCACTGGGCAGTGGCGCTCTATCTCTCCTGCCACCCGCGTTCGGTAGTCTCCAGCTGCTTCTCCCACCACGGGGAGGTTGATGGCGATGATGAGGCAGGCGAAGGAAGGAACGGAGCCAGACTGGTTGGTCTCAGTTGCAGTTTATTCCATTCCCATCTCCATTCTCCTCTGATTCTCCTCCTGCTTCTTCCTCCCCCATGCTACTTCATTTTCCTTCTCCTCTGGATCTGGATGTGGAGTTAGCTTCTCCAGATCTCACTGGGACTGGCCCCTTCTTTAAATTCCCTGAAGACATTATCCTTAATCTTTTTCCTAACCTTAGGCTCCAAAGTACCCTTATCTGGAAACCAGGGATGAAACTTATAGACAATTTTTAGGCAGGACAGGAGTTGGTCCGGAGAAACACGATGCCCAGTTCTTTGCAAAATGCTAAATTAATTCAATAAAAAACTTGCCACTTTCAGTTTGGCACGAAAGATTTTGAGCGGGCTTCACACAGCACTGTTTTTGTCCCATCTTAGTGGGGCAGTATGGCTAGTATTTTAATTCACCGCACCACAAAATTCTGTTCTCCCACCAAACTTTTCTAGAGTTGGGTTCTACCAAACGCTATTCTTACCTTTAGTTGCACACCGATTGGAGGTTTGTGCACGCACAGGGACACCAATTGTGTAAACACACAAAAAAAGGAAAAAAAGGGAGGGGGGCCATGCGGGGCACTTTGACGGGTGTGACTGATATACCTAAGCTCCTAGTGGCAAGGGGAGCAGGACATACCAATGTAGTCTAGAATTGTTTAGAGATTATTACCAGATAAGCCAAAAATCTGTGGCAAGGGAGAAAGGACAAACCAATCATATCCTACAATCAGTGACTGAATAAATAGCAGTAGTCATATGTTGAAAGAAAGAAAGAAAGAAAGAAAGAAAGAAAGAAAGAAAGAAAGAAAGAAAGAAAGAAAGAAAGAAAGAAAGAAAGAAAGAAAGAAAGAAAGAAAGAAAGAAAGAA